>NW_004949179.1:534385-576933 GCF_000317375.1 Microtus ochrogaster
GACTCAGGTGGGGAGTGGAGCACTCAGGTGGGGAGCGGAGCACTCAGGTGGGGAGCGGAGGACTCAGGTGGGGAGTGGAGCACTCAGGTGGGGAGTGGAGCACTCAGGTGGAGTGGTAGAGAACTCAGGTGGGGTGGTGGAGCACTCACTCAGTGGGGGAGTAGAGGACTTGGTGGGGCTTTTAGAATGGGAAGCTCAGAGAGGATCTGACATCTAACACTGGTTCCCATAGAGCCTTCCCTCCTAACACTCTCCAATCCTGCAGGCTGACATGCAGAGATGGGAGGAGCAGAGCCAGGGTGCTATATACACCGTGGAGTATGCCTGCAGGTGAGACACCCTGCTACATCCGTCAGAGGGCAGAGTGACGTAGATTCCCAATCCCATCCCCCTGTTGCCTGCAGGTGAGACACCTGCTACATCTGTCAGAGGGAGAGTGACATAGATTTCCCAATCCCATCCACCCGTTGTGGTATAGCCATGACACCTCTGTTCGGTTTCTCACAGTTGTTGGGGAGTTTGGGGACCTGACTGTTTGCTTCTGACTTGGGGTGGGGTGGGTGGCTCGCAGGAGAAAGTGCTTTTATCCACAAGTCGCATCTGAAGCGCCCTTGTTGACCGATGGTGAGCACCAGCAAGTCCAACTCCGAGAAAGTGGAGGCAGGAGCATGCCTGGAGCTCCCCTAGGCGGGCGGTTCCGTCAGCAAGTTCCTAGTTCCCTGAGAGACTGTTGTCTCAGATTAGTGACTCAGCTGATAGAAGGCTTGCCTGAAAAATAAGGTGGAGAACAATTGATGAACCTGCCCAGTGTTGGTCTCTGTCCTCCACACACATGCAAACACCCACAAACACATACACACATAACCATCCCGACACAAAAATCAGCTGGACGCCGGGCAGTGGTGGTGCATGCCTTTAATCCCAGCACTCAGGAGGCAGAGGCAGGCGGATCTCTGTGAGTTCGAGACCAGCCTGGTCTACAAGAGCTAGTTCCAGGACAGGCTCCAAAACCACAGAGAAACCCTGTCTCGAAAAGCCAAAAAAAAAAAAAAAAATCAGCTGGACCACAGCTAAGGGGGGGTCAGGGCTGCCTTTTACCCTGTGCGTGTGTACCATGCAGACCCCGGGCAGCATTGCTGAGTAAGCATGCCCTGCCTGCCTGTCCTGTTGTTTTTAAGTTGGGTTTTAGTGTATCTCCAGGCTGGTCTTGAATACCCAGGATTAAGCAGTCCTGCCTCCACTTCCCCAGGAGCTGAGGTCAGTTTGCACATGACTTTTGCTCATACCTGAGATTGTGTGTGTGTGTAGGCACACGTCATTGTCAGGGCATAAATTTCATTCCCTCTCCAGGTTCAAAAACTCATATTTGGCTCTGTGAGTATGGCCTTGAGTCTTTGTGCCCATTGGGCTGTCTGAAAGCCCAAGTCATGGGCGGTGGTGGCGCACGCCTTTAATCCCAGCACTCGGGAGGCAGAGGCAGGCGGATCTCTGTGAGTTCGAGACCAGCCTGGTCTACAGAGCTAGTTCCAGGACAGGCTCCAAAACCACAGAGAAACCCTGTCTCGAAAAGCCAAAAAAAAAAAAAAAAAAACAAAAAAAAAAAAAAAACAAAAACCAAAAAAAAAAATAAAAGAAAAAAAGAAAAGCCTAAGTCGTCTTCTCTATAGGGTCTCACTAGGTAGCCCTGACTGTCTTGGAATTCACTCTGTAGACCAGGCTGGCCTCAAACTCAGAAATCCTCCTGCCTCTGTGTCACAAGTGCTGGGATTAAAGGCGTACGCCACAACACCTGGCTCTTCTCTGCATTCTTGGGCCTCCTCCTTGCTGGCAGGTCAGTTCTTTTGAGCCACCGTTCCTGTGTTCTGCCTACTGTGCGGCCTGGGCCACTCACCCACTCCAGTGTCTCACTGCTTCTGTTAAGTGCGGTCTCTGCCGGCTGCTTTTGCTGTGCACACCTCGATTGCCTGGGATTGCATGAACTCCTAATGAGGACTTGATCCCCTCATCAAAAATTCTGTGGGATTTGCCGGACATGAGAGTGATAAAACCCTTCACACTGCTGCTCCCAGGAAGCATGTGGGCTGGTGACAGGGCACCCGTGCCGAGCCTGACCACTTGTGAATCAGGACTGACTCCTGCAGGCTGTCCTCTGACCTCCACCTGCTACTGCTTGCAGATGCAGCCCCTCCTTAAAGAAATATAGGGTCTTCCTCTACAATCCAGGCTGGCTTCAAACTTGGGATCTTCCTGCCTCAGCCTCCTCCAGTCCTGGAACACAGGCATGCCTCATCTATACACTTCAAACCCTAAAAGCAGAGTTACACAGCCAGCCACCTTTTAAACACTAGATAAAGAGCAGTTCCAGCCCTGTAAAGCAGTACCTACGTCAGTCCCTGGGCTGAGTTGTCTCAGATTTAGATTGTTTCCTTTACAGTCATGAAACCCTTTTTTAATTGTTAATAGTTAGCAGTGTTGAAGGCTGAGCCCACATTTTGCAGCTCCCGACTCTGGACAGGATAGGGACATTCCTGGTGGCCTTGATGCTGATCCTCACTTCTTTCTGTTTCAGTGCTGTGAAGAGCCTGATGGACAGCAGTGTGTACTTCCGTAGTGTCGAAGGCCTGCTCAAACAGGCCATCAGTATCCGGGACCACATGAACAACAGCGCCCAGGGCCACAGGTAGCCCAGCCACCCGCCCCTGTCAGCATCCTAACTAGTGAGCTGTGCAGGTGTTCTTTGTCATCTGTGGCACAAATATCCCAGCTGTGTGTGAGGAACCGTGACAGCCGTGCCTGGTTGACAGACTCACAAGGACAATGACCTAGAAACAGGTCAGAGAAAGTGTGTGGGCAGGCAGCATCCCCAGGAAAGTGAACAGAGCAAGGCCCTGAGACTGGCACTCTTGCCCAGGGAGAGAGCATGGGGAATGATTTAGTGGGGAGCTGTGCTGTGGGGGCTGGGCTCTCCATCCTGCCCTGCCATGCTGTCTCCAGCTGAAGCCCAGGGAGATGACAAGCTCCTACTGTCCTTAGATTTCTCCATGTTGATTATAACTCAATAAACTCGTAGCTGACCCATACCAGCCTCAGCCAGTCTTCCCCTGACTCCGCCGACTCTGGTCTGTTGCTGGAATGACAGGAGCAGCAGCAGGAACGCTGCATCTGGGTTGCACCCTATCCTTCCAGTCAGCTTGGCCTGGCCTCTGAAGTAGGTGCTGATCCACCCTTATAGAAGACCAAAAGCTCAGACCATGGTCTTGAGGTTCAGGGTGTGACTCCAACCCCTAGTCAGCTAGGCTGAGTTGTCTCCTGATCTGTGGCATCAGTCTCATGCATTCCAAATGTTTGTTCCAGCCAGGAGAAACCATCCCCTCCTACTGTGGCCTGACCCTGACCATGCAAAACTCTCAGGGCCACCAGCTGCCCACCCAGGTCAGTGCAGAGGCTGCCACTCTACTGAGCTAACCCCTTTCTTTGTGTCCCTGCAGCCTGCTGTCTAACTGTTGGGCTTTCTGGCTGCTCTTCAGGGATGGTTTCTTGGCCGGGGGGAGGGGTGTCTCACTCTGATGAATCTCTGTTGCTCAGGCCTCTTGTTGCTTCATCTCCCTCCCTTAGGCAGAGACCTGGCTCCTATGCCCCCAACCACTCAGCTGCTGTGTGACCTTGAGGCTGCATCCTCACTTCTCTGTAAACATGGCTTATCCAGCTGAGGCCATGTGGTCAGTGATGGCATACATTGTGACATTGTGTCCATGCAAGAAAGAAGCGTCCACAGTCCTGACCCTTACAATACTATAAACTGACCAGCTCCTGATGCTGCTTCAGGCTGCAGGGAGTTGGGTACTTCCTTTGGCCTTTGCCTGTTGCTGTGTTGAGGAGGGGGTCCAGGGTCCTCTCCACCTCAGACAGAGGGGCTCACCCACGGGTCCCACTGGTGCTGCGAAGGCAGAGAGTGTAAAGACTGGCTCACAGCCCAGAGGCGCAGAGTGTAAGTCAGCACTTACTGAGTGATGAGGTCATCAAGCATTAATTAAGCATCTCACTTGTACAGTAAGCCTTTCTCAGCTCCTTGGGTAGCAAGAACTACTGGGCACCAGTCAGTGGGCATTCAGTGGCAAGCCTCAGCTTGCCAGGTACCTGGACTCTCACCAGCTGCTGTCCCCACCACAGGAGATGGGCAGTTTTTCACTTGAGGAGCATCTGGAAGGGCTCCCAGGTGTGCACTGATCCTGTCGGCACTGGTGCACGCCTGGGCACCGGAGTCATGTGTCTCCTGCTCTGCTCACCTCGTGGCATCCTGGGCTCTGGATCCCAACTTCATCTCTTCAGACTTCTTCACCTCCCTGGGATCCGCAGCCCTCTGAGTTCCAAAGCCTCTCCTGGGTTACCAGTGGCCTTCATGGGTTCAGATCCTCGCAGCCTGTCCAGACCCAAGATCCTCAGCACAATCTCTTATACAAGAGGAAACTGGCTTGGTGGTGGGATAGCCCGCCCCAGGCACTTGCCCCCACTCGAACCCTGATGGGTTCGATGAGTTCGAGTCCTGGCCTTCCCACCCTTAGCTCCCCCACCCCCTTTCCAGTCCTTGCAGAAGCAGACCCCTGGACATCACACTGAGAACTCAACAGGAACTCCTGGCTCAGCCGTAATTGCTCCCCTTGGCCATGAACCAGGCTCACTATTCCAGTTGCACCCCAGGGCAGTCTTGGTGCGCATACATGAATGTTCAGAAGTTGTTCTTCCATGCTGGGGTCACATAGCTGAAGACCAGACAGACCCTGACCCTGCTTCTGACAAGTGATGCAGGACTGGGTGCTGGCTTCTCTGAGATCGAGGTGAACACATCTCCCTGTCTGATCTCTTAGGAGCCACTGGATAACTGTCTCCCACCTCTATCCAGGGCAGGACCTGAGTCCCTGGCTTGGCCACTAGCTCCCATCTCCTGGGTCCTGATGGGGCAGGTTCCATGTCTGTCCTACAACCAGGCCCTAGGTTCCCCCAAATCATATACACACACCAAACAAGCTAACAAAAAAACCCCCACAAACTCCAACCGAAAAAATTGCCAAAGTTGTAGCAAGTGAAACAGGAGCATGTTATCACAGCTCTGCTCATGCAAGACATGGTAAGCCATGTACAGGAGGGCTGGGGAGAGGGCCCAAGACATGGTAGCCATGTACAGGAGGACTGGGGAGAGGGCCCAAGACTTGGTAAGCTATGTACAGGAGGGGCTGGGGAGAGGGCCCAAGACTTGGTAAGCTATGTACAGGAGGGGCTGGGGAGAGGGCCCAAGACTTGGTAAGCTATGTACAGGAGGGGCTGGGGAGAGGGCCCAAGACTTGGTAAACCATGTACAGGAGGGGCTGGGGAGAGGGCCCAAGACTTGGTAAACCATGTACAGGAGGGCTGGGGAGAGGGCTCAAGACATGGTAAGCCATGTACAGGAGGGCTGGGGAGAGGGCTCGGTCAGTTAACTACTTGCCTCACAGCTGTGAGAACCTGAGTTCAGCCACCAGAACCCACATCAGAAAAGCCAGGCATGTCGCCAAAGCTAGTAACCCCAACACCCACACAATTGTGCTTCCATAGATACACGCATGTAAATAGGTAGTAAATATAAAAGGTACCCCAGGATTCGGCCACAGAAACACTGGTGCACTGAACTTTAGGAGGCAGGCCTCCAGGGCTCCTTACCACCCCAGCCCTTGGGTGCCCCCTCAGCTGGCAGCTGTTATCTTTCAGAGGTCTCAGCAGGACTCTGGTCTGCCCCCCACCTCAACACCTGTTGCCCAGGCCTCCCAGGGCCACAGTTACTTTACATCTCATTTGCGTCTCCCCCAAGAGCAGACATTGGTCTGGGTGCACAGCCCTGCCCACACAAACCTGACAGAGGCTTCTGGTCCTTTGAGAGTGAACTGAGCTTCCAGGGGACCAGGGCCCTCATCAAGCCGTACATCTGTCCCCACACTGCTCCAACCAAAATTCACTCAGTAACTTGGAGACAGAAGGTGATCTTCCTGTGCCATGGGGCATCCAAGAAACCAGCCAGCCACCTGACTAGGAATAGCCTGGCAGGGTCTGACCTTGAATGGGCTCCCCCAGATCCACCAGGGCTGGAAAGGGACTCACAGTGGCCTGTGCTTAGGACTTGTAAAACTGACATTTATTTTACTGGGGGGGGGGGCACGGTGTCACGGCACGTGTAAATGTGGAGATCAGAGGACACGGGGATCAAACGCACTTTACCCACCGAACATCTCACAGATCTTGAATTTATTTCCTTTTAGACAGGTTCTTGTCATGTAACATAGGTTAGCCATGAGTTTAAGTCCATGTTCCTTGCCCAGTGGTGGTAGCACACGCCTTTTTAATCCCAGCATTCGGGAGGCAGAGACAGGCCAACCTGGTGTACAGAGTGAGTTCCAGGACAGGCTCCAAACTACACAGAGAAACTCTGTCTTGAAAAACTGGGAGGGAAAAAAAAAAAACTGGGAGAAAAAAAGCATTTATTACCAGTTCGGCTCAGGGGTTGTTATTACATAAGTAGTTTGTAGGGAGACAGAAAGAGAAAAATCCGAAGTAAAGAGCCTTGGCTTTCAGACCTCATCCCTTGCTCCAGCCACTCATGTGTCCCCTCACCTAAATAGCCAGAGGTAGTAACTTGTCTAGTCCCTCAAGTGATGGGACCGAAGGGGTCCAGGGCAGGGGGCAAGCTGCTGTGGGTCGGGGGCGTGGCTTTGTGTGGGCGGGTTGGCTCCGGTGCAGGGCCCTGCTGGCCCTGCTGCAGCTGCCGCCCTCACGTAACCAAAGCCTGTAGGTTGCATCAGAGCCAGGGGGAGGTGGCCCGGTAAACAGCGGGGCCCCGGGGGCCAGGGCTCCCCAGGCTCCTTCATCTACAGGAGCCTTGTTCTTCATCTTGGAACCCAGGCAGAAGCCCCCAGTCTGGGCTCAGATCTTGGTGTGTCCCGAGGACACCTGTGGGTGTGGAGTGGGAACTGGGCTAGGGCAGGGGACTCACCTATAGTACGGCACAAACTTTTCGGGTTTGAGTCTGAAGAGAAAGTTTGCAGCCGTGGGAAGTGGTTCACTGCTGTCATGCAAACGCTTAACAGTGTGAGGCAAGAAGACTGGCCTGAGCCTGGGTTACAAGAGTGAAACACGGTTGGGAGTCTGGGAAGTTGTGCCGAAACTACAGGGTTCAGATTACACAGACGTGGAACAAGGCAGAGGCCACCCAGGCAGCCGCACTCCTGCCCCACTCTCGATTCTCACTCAGGGACAAATTCATTGGAAAGCACTGCAAATGTCCCTCATCCTTCTGGTGTTGCCCTCCCATTGTTCCCATTGGCCTGGCTCCACCTCCAAAGAGTTGGGAGGGGTCCCATGTGGGAATTCTACCCCCTTGTCCCCAGCCAGCTTTGTCCCTGACCTCTGACCCTGTAATCCTTTTCCTTCGATGCTCTGCAAACACAGAGATGAACCGAGACAGGAGCATGATGGTAGAAGACCAGAAGAGGACAGGGTAAGGCCACAAAGTGACCAGGGTCCAGTAGAAGTCCGTGAGGACACTGCAGGAGGCACCACTGGGTAGGGCTACATAGTTAGTGGTCCAGGTCCCCCATGAACTGGTTCTGATTTTAGAAGGCCATGAGCCTTAAAGGCTGGCTTGGTCCATTGTCCAGTTTGCTAGCAGATTCAGGGCTGTAAGAAAAAAAATTTTGTTTGAGACGGGGTTTCTCTGTAGCTTTGGAGCCTGTCCTGGAACTCACTCTGTTGAGGTGCATGGTCTGGGCTGGCAGTGGCAGAGTTCTGAACAAGGTCCAGATTAAGGTCAGGCTCAGCATGAAGTATGTGCCACAGTGGGGACACCAGAGTCCACCATTCAAGTACTTGGGGTTGAATTCTGTCTGCACCATGCTTGGTGGTTTCAGCTGCTGCCCTAGCCCCGTTCTCTTTCTTTTTTAATAATTTATTTTTATTCTATATGCATTGGTGTTTTGCCTGCATGTACGTCTGTGTGAGGGTGTCAGACTTTGGAGTTGTAGTTGTTAACTGCCGTGTGGGTCTGGGAATTGAACTCTGAGAGTCCTCTGGAAGAGCAGCCAGTGCTCTCAATTACCACTGAGTCGTTCCTCCAAACCCATCTTTATTTTATTTTTGTTGGTGGTGTTTTGTTTTATTTTTTTTTCCAGACAGGGTTTTTCTGTAGCCCTGACTGTCCTGGACCTCTCTCTGTAGACCAGGCTGACCTTGAACTCACAGAGATCCACCTGCCTCTGCCTCCTGGCTGCTGGGATGACAGGCATGCACCTCCAAGCCCTGCTTCTCTATACCTGGTCACTTTGGATCTCAGCATCTTCTCTGAGTTCAAGGGCTTAGGAGGCAGGACTCTCCCAAGCATCTGCCCCTCGCAAATGAAGGCACCACCTCCATCCAATAACCTCTTAGGGGCGGGACTGCGCGGGAAGGCACCCGGGGCCGGTGGAAGCAGAGCTCAGTGTTTGAGCAGCAGTAGACGCCTGGACTTGCAGGTGCGGCCGGCGCTGACGGTCTCCTGGGACTGCAGAGGTGTGCACGGCTCCGGGGCACGCGTGGGTGTAAAAGGTGGTGTGTGTGTGCATACAGTGTCTGACGGGGGGGGGGGGAGCGCTGGTTTTCAGGGATGTTTGCTGAGTAGAGTCTCGTTCTAGCCTAAGCTAGTCTGAAAGTTACTATATAGCACAGGCCAGTCTCAAACTCACAGCAGTCCTCCTGCCTCGGTCTCTAGAGTGCTGGGATCTTACTCTATAGTTTAGACTACTCTGGAATTCAATATATAGCACAGGCCAGCCTCAACACCCCCCCCCCCCGCCGCCTTAGTGCTGGGATCTCAAGTGTGACCACACTCCATTGTTTGAGAGAGGGTCTCACTCTGTAGCCCAGGGTGGCCTAGAAGTCTATGTATCCATGCTTGGTGGTGCATGCCTTTAGTCCCAATAAGGCAGAAACAGAGCTTTCCGCTTTCTGGGCCATCCTGAAAGTGAGCCCTAAGCCAGACAAAGCTATGTAGTGAGACCTTGACCAAAAAAAAAAGAGAAGAAAGAGAAAAAAAAATAAACAAAAAAAAGAAAAAAAAGAGAGAAAAAAATAGAAAAAAAAGGAAAAAAACAAAAAAGAAAAAAAAAAGAAAGAAAAAGAAAAAAGACACCTTTGTAGCCCATGCTAACCTAGAACTCATGGCTATCTGGTTTTGTTCTCCCAAGTACCATGATCACAGATGTTTACCTAGTGGTGGCTGTGTTTGTGGTTTTCTTTGTGTGAGGTAGAAGGAGAGTTGAGAAGTTGAGATAAGGTCTCTGTATGTAGCCTCAAGCTTTCATCAATCCTCCTACCTCAGTTTCCAAACTGTGGGATCACAGGTGTGTTCCTACTTGAGGCTGTGTTTGAAAATTGGTGAGAGTTGCTGCTGTGAAGTCATGTCACTGAGGGACCCCCTCTGAGGGTGCACACCGCTTGACATCCATTGCGCGTCTTTCCCTTCGGGCATGCACATGGGCACAGAAGACAAGATGAAGGGGTCACCCCTTGCCCCATGCCTGTGTCTTCCTTGGAAATGGCATTGGGAACAACTCATGGATGTCTGAGACAGTGTCCCTTTTACGGTCCTGACCTACCCCCTGCCTCTCAGTCTCCATCCAGAGAAGTAGACGCCAGTGAACCTGGCCCCTGCCTGGCCCCTGCCTGGTCCCTGCCTGGCCCCTGCCTGGTCCCTGCCTGGCCCTGCCTGGCCCTGCCTGGCCCCTGCCTGGTCCCTGCCTGGTCCCTGCCTGGCCCTAGCCCTAGATGCTAACAGAGGTCAGACACAATCTAGGCCTCCACCTTGAAGTCCTTACTGTGGTCCTGTGGAATTAAGGACAGGAAATCTGGCTGTTGTTGTGAACAAACCCGGGTTCAAAAGAGCCCTCAGTGTGTCAGGATTGGAGAGAATGCTTGACTAGAACTCACCAGTGAGGATCTGGGGAGATAGCCTATGAATGGGTGCAAGTTCTGTCCTAGGCACTGGAGGTGGGTGTGGGGGCACCTACTTCAATTTAGAAGGATCGGTGTTTCTGGTTTGCTTGCTAAGTTTGCAGGGACCTCTGCAAAGGCAGGCTTGCTTCTCCAAACTGGGTCTGTGTAGGAGAGCTGAGTGGAGCCGCACCTGATGGTGCTGGCTCCCGCCCTCCGCGATCAGGAAAGCAAGTGCTCTCTGTGATAATCAACTCCTAATATTGGCTAAGGCCTGACTCATCCTATTATCACGAAATGATTGTCAGCTGCTTGCATATGCGTGGACCTTTGGGCAGTGTGCCCACCTGGCAATCCGGGGTTGGTAGCCCATGCCTACTTAAGGGCTGGGAGAGGTTTGCCCGGAGAGAGGAGAGAAAGAGAGAGAGAGAGAGAGAGAGAGAGAGAGAGAGAGAGAGAGAGAGAGAGAGAGAGAGAGAGAGAGAGAGAGAGAGAGAGAACAAGGTCCTGAATAAAATACTTGCAAGAAGAGCAGCTCCAGTGTTGCGTCTTCCTTGCTGGTGACAGGTCTGTCACCCACCTAGCTAAAGAGAGGAACAAAACTTATCCTGAAGGGGATGGAATTTTGAGATACTTAAGGCCAGCGGCCGACTGAAATCTGGTTTGGATTTTTCTCTTTTTACTGATTTAAAGATTCATTTTTTTTTTCCTTTTTTTTTCTTTGAGACAGGGTTTCTCTGTGGCTTTGGAGCCTGTCCTGGAACTAGCTCTGTAGACCAGGCTGGTCTCGAACTCACAGAGATCCGCCTATCTCTGCCTCCAGAGTGCTGGGATTAAAGGCGTGCGCCACCATCGCCAGGCCTAAAGATTCATTTTTTATTATTTAACTATTATGTATAGGGCATGGAGGGGGTACTGATGAGCTGAAGTTGTGAACCACTTGCTATAGGTGATGGGAACCTAACTTGAGTCCTCTGCAAGAGCAGTGAGCACTCTGAGCCACTGAGCATCTTCCCAGCACAAGAAATTTGTCTTTTGAGCCAGGGTGTCATGTTGTCCAGGCTAGCCTTGAACTCCTGATCCTCCTGCTTCCACCTCCTCGGTGTTGGGGTGACAGCGGCCTGCCCAGCTTATGATCTCGAAGGAGAGGATCCTAAGACCAGGTGGGGACACCCAGCCCCACTTTGGAGAAAGAAGGGGCTCAAGGCCACTCCCAGGCCCTTGCGAGAACAGGAGCCATGGCTGGGGACTGAGTCTCTGCCACGCACCCTTGCTAAGGTCCTGCCCTTCTCTGAACTCTGTCTGCCTTTGTGACCATGGCAAGGCAAGTTGAGCCCAAACTTGATTTCCTGGTTTTTATTTTATTGGTTTTTTGGAGACAGGATTTCTCTGTGTAACTTCGACTTTCCTGGAACTCACTCTTGTAGACCAGGCTGGTCTCGAACTCACAGAGATCCACCTGTCTCTGCCTCCCAAGTGCTGGGATTAAAGACGTGCACCACCATCGCCACCTCGTTGGCTTCCTGGTTTGTTGTTGTTTGTTGAGACTGTCTCGATCGAGTACCTCAGGCTAGCTCAAAGTTGCTATGTGGCTAAGAATGACCTTGAGCTCTTGATCCTTCTGCATCTCAGAGCTGGGGTGACAGGCATGTACCATACCTGGCTTTGCCAGGAACATATGTATATGCCCCAACTTTTCCAGTCTGGGATCTGGATTTTGATCTGAATAACAATAGCAGGCCCGTTTCCCAGTTTGGGCTGTGGAAGGCTCCCACTTCAGCCCAAGCCTGCTCCATCTGGCCCTGAGGGGAAGCCCAGTTCCTCTGATTAGGAGGACCTATCTCTCAGTAGCTGGGCTTTTACTGTGAGGTGGGCCATGTGTGAATGGCTTGGGCAAACAGTAGGCACTCAATCATAGTAGATACTGTGAGCCATTTCCCAGCAGAAGGGCTGGGGAGAAGCTGCTAATCCCTGACTCACCCTCTTTGGGTCTTAGTTTGCTCCAGGTCAAGGTGAGGGGCAAAAAGGGAACAAAGGTGGTGGTTGAGACCTGGTGTCCCCACAGTTGTGGGCTCAGGCTTGTCTCATCTTTCCCAGCCTGCAGCCCTGGTGGTCCAGGCCACACCTTGTTCTGCTGGGTGCTACCCAGGCTTCCTGCCCCCCTAAACCTCTCTCCCTACCACAGCCACTAAATCTGAGTATCGTGAATCAACATAACCCATCCCATAATGCTCTGCGCCCTGTTCTCCACTGTCTGCAGCCCTCACTCACCCTGTCCAACGTGAGGGCTTGGGCTTTCCCCCAGGGCAGATGCTTGGTTAGGAGCCTGGGCCTCGGCCTCCCTCTGCAGGCCAGCCCTGTCCCTACAGATGGCGTTGTCCTAGCAGATGGCTTTCCTGGACCCTCTGTCACAGCCACTCTCACGGTCACTTGCCTCAGTTTCCCCATTTTTCTCTTCTTTTTTAGATAGGCTCTTCTGTGAACTTTTTTTTTTTTTTTTTTTTTCGAGACAGGGTTTCTCTGTGGCTTTGGAGCCTGTCCTGGAACTAGCTCTTGTAGACCAGGCTGGTCTCGAACTCACAGAGATCCGCCTGCCTCTGCCTCCCGAGTGCTGGGATTAAAGGCATGCGCCACCACCGCCAGGCTTCTGTGAACTTACTATGCAGCAGGAGCTAGCCTCCTGGTCCTCCTGCCTCCACCTCCCAGTTGCTGGATAACAGGCACAAGCGCCCAGACCAAGCTGGTGTTCCTGTTCCTTCCACACAGACCTCCCAGGCACAGATATGTATCTGTTGTTGACAGCCGGAGGGGAACCCAATGTGTGTCCACCCCTGGCCTGGGTGTCCCTGTCATTTCTGGGCACCTTGTCTTAGGTTTCCGGCTAGTATATCTTGGGGTTTTTGAAGCTGTGGGCAGAGTCCCTTCCGCCCACTGCTGACAGATGTGTTAATTTCCCAAGCAGGGAGACCTGGGCCTCTGGGGACCAATTCCCTGAGGGAAGACCTTTCTGTGGAAGAATAAGGAGGGAAATATTGGCCTGTCCCTGCAGCCACTGTAGAGGCTCAAGGGACATGTTTGGGGCCTCCTGATATGGGGCAGTAGGATTTAGCTCAGAGCATGGTCTGTCCCTGTTCCTGGGGCAGTGCCCCTTACGAAGCGGGTGATCACACCTATGGACGCTCTCTTACTGTTGAGACAGTGTCTCACCAAACCTGGAACTTGCCATTTGGCAAGGCCGGTCAACCATCAAGTCCTCGGATCTGCCTGGCTTCCGTGTGGACTCTGGGGGTCAAATTCAGGTCCATATGCTCAAATGCATTACCTTCCGAGTCTCCTCTGTCCCTCTCTTCTCCAACCCCCGTCTCTCTCTGGTAAAATTGATTTTTATTTTATGTATAGGGGCTTTTGTTTTTCATTCTTGTTATTGTTGCTGTGGTTTTGAGACAGGGTCTCACTATGTAGCCTTGGCTGACCTGGAGTTCACCATGTAGACCAGGCTGGTGTTGAACTCAGAGATCCTCCTGCACCTGACTCACAGTGCTAGGAAGAAGGATGTGTGACCAAGTGTGGCTTGTTTTGTTTTAATATAGAGTTGCACATAGCCCAGGCTGGCCTTGAACATCTCAGTGCTGGGATTACAGGTGTTTACCACCATGCCTATTTCCGTGGGGTGGTGGGGTGGCATGCAGGCTTCACGTGTGCTGAGGAAACTCCCAACAGCATGAGGATGTCTTACAGACAGGGCCATCTGTGACTTCAGGCTTGCGCTCTGTTCTATGAGGTTCTTTTTTTTTTTTTTTTTTTTTTTTTTTTTTAGACAGGGTTTCACTGCGACCTTGGAGCCTGTCCTGCAACTAGCTCTGCAGACCATGCTGGTCTCGAACTGAGGTTCTTAAAAGGAGACTAAGGACAAGGAATGGAACCAGCACCACAGGGCTTCCCTAGCACACAGGCGTCAACATATCTTCAGCCCCCAAAGAAGAAAGCAACATGTTATCCTTGACCCAGCTCTGGGCAGCCGGCAGCCAGGATTGGTCCCACTGAACTCACCGTCTGTACCCCCCACCTTGAGCAGTTCAGAGGTTCCCAAGAGAGACACCAGAAGGACCCATGGACACAGGGACCTGGGGACCTTCCTAGAATTCTGGAAATGAGATTTACACACACACACACACACACACACACACACATCTCAGCACCTCAGGCTGAGTGAGCACCCACAGCAGAAGGGAAGCTGGAACTGGGCTGGAGCCTCTAGGGATGCATGCGTGTCACAGGGGCCAGCATGGATTTCGAGGTCTGAATATGTCAGGGGCTGGTGAAAGTCTAGGGGTCTCTCTGTGTGTCTGAGGGGACTGGCTAGATCTGTGGCAGTCGGATGGCGGGAGGCTGCATGCATCTGAGGATTGACACTTCTCGGAGATTCCGAAGCAGGTCTCATGTTGGGGTTTGGAGAGCTGTGTGGATTTAGGGATATCTCTGTCTTTGTTTTGTGAGATGGGATTGCACTGTATCCCAGGCTAGCCAGGAACTCATTGTTTAGCTAGGTTGGCTTCAGACTGAAAGCTGTCCTCCTGCCTCACCACCTGAGCTCCAGGGTAATAGTGTCACACTAGGCCAGATCCTTTGATGGCTTTTGTAGGCAGGGATGCCGGAGTGTTTTGGGGATCTATTGTTACATCCCCATGGTCCGAGGTATCTCCAAGTGAAGGTAGAGTCTTCCCCCATTCTGGCCATCTTAAGGTTTCTCCAGCTCTCCCAGCGGCCCACAGGTCCCGCCCAGTGCGGAGGGGCGTGTCGCCGGCTGCAGCTGTGGGGACTTGGGCAGCTGGGGTCGCTCTGAGTGCCTCTGGGGGGCCCCCCAGGAGAGGGCGGGGAGGGGTCCCGGTTTTCCAGGGGGCGCTTCCTGTCGTCGTAATGAGGAGTCCTGGGAGCAGGTGATGAAACCGCTGCCCGGGTTGCGTGAGGCCGCGTGTCCCGCGGGCCTGGCTCCCACCTGCCTCTCACTTCTGCTTTCTCGGCTCGCTCAGGGCTGTGGGTCCCTGTGCAGCCCTGTGGCCCATCGCGGGGGAACAAGTCAGAGGCTGGATGTGGCCTGGCACTCAACATCCCGAGGTCCACATTTGACTTCTGGGAAGGAAAGACAAATTGAAGCCCTCGGGCTGTTTTCCTCTACGGGTGCGGGGGGGGGGGGGGACCGAGGCCTCATTTGGGTAAGAGACTAGAGGTTACTGGAAGGTGGGATCCCTCCTAATCACCCTCATTTCCATCACCTAGGGACCCAGAGGCCACACTGAGCTAGGGAGGTGATAGTTTGTGGTTCGTAAGACGGTCAAGAGAGTTTGTTGATTGACTTTCTAACCACAAATCCCATCAGACAAAAGGCACGTGTGTGTGTGTGTGTGTGTGTGTGTGCGCGCGCGCGCGCGTGTGTGTGCGTGCATGCCACAACCAGTGTGTGGGGTTCAGACGACAGCCTCCAGGAGTGGGTCCTGTGCTCACACTCAGCTCCTCGGGTTCAGCACAGAGTGTTTTACCTGCTGAAGCATGGCCTCCTCCAGGCGCTGGAACAGCAGCTCTCCCTCCTCGGGGTCTTTGCACTGGCTTCACTGAAGGCAATCCTCCTGCCTGTCATAGACTTTGTGATTTCCCCAGCAATTACCCGCTCAGAGCTCAGGCCTGAGAGTCTGGCTCTTGGCCCACCCAGGGCTTGTGTGTCACCCACATAGCAGCCCCCAGTGTCCCCATCAGTTGTACTCAGCACCACTGCAGACCCTCCTCTGACTGCATGGTGCTTTTCCTCCAGGACCTGGCCCCACTCTGCCCTCTCACTTGGACATCACTGGGAAGTACTTGGGTGTGGAAGCCACCTCCCCAGTTCTCAATGTCCTCCTTATGCCCGACATATTCATACTGGGCTGCTCCCTCCTCCCCACATTCCGATCACCCCAGCATCTGGAGCAGAGGCCCTGGGGTCGGCCTGTGGCTGGGTAATTTGCATGGAAGTACAAATAGATCTGCCCAGCCTCCGCCTCCGCACTCCTTTCACCTGTCACACCTGGGCACGGGGTCTGCAGCCCGTGCTGAGTGAGTGGAGATTTGCATTCTCTCGTGTATTTCTGGGTGTCCGATGGGGAAGCGTCTAAGAGGAAGTGAGCAGGAAGCTGGGGGGGGGGGATGTCTCATGTGTGAAGGTCAGAGGTCAGCATTGGGTATCTCGGTCATTCTGCCTCACGACACATCCCTGGCCATCTAAACTCTCTGCCTCCCAAGGCTACAATTAAAGGCCTGGCTCCACCTTATTTGAGACAAGGTCATTGACTAAGCCTGGGGTCCAGCGATTCAGCCTGACTGACTGGCCAGGAAGCCCCACCTCCCCAGGGCAGATGACTTTTTTTGGCTTTGGAGCCTGTCCTGGCACTAGCTCTGTAGACCAGGCTGGTCTCGAACTCACAGAGATCCACCTGCCTCTGCCTCCCGAGTGCTGGGATTAAAGGCGTGCGCCACCATCGCCCGGCTGGCAGATGACTTTTTATGTGGATGCTGGAATTTCAACTCATGCCCAGGCAGTGCCCTGGCCTCCCATCCACCCCCTAGCTGCTTACACCCTGACCACAACCTGCTCCCTTGAGAGTTTGAGTGTCAGCCCAGTGTTCTGGAGCCCGAGACAGGGGGATCAGGAGTTGAAGCCAACCTAGACCCTGTCTCAAAAGATAAAAATGAATACATAGCTAGGAGTGGTGGCTGTGCCTTAGCACCAGCGCTGGGGAGGCAGGGACATGGGGGTCTCTGTGAGTTCAAGGCCATTCTGATCTACATAGTAAATTCTAGGCCAGCCAGGGCTACATAATGAGACCCTGTCTTAAAACTAAATGAATTAGCTGGGTATAGTGGTGCACACCTTTAATCCCACCACTCAGAAGGCAGAGGCAAGTGGATCTCTGTAAGTTCGAGGCCAGCCTGGTCTACACAGTGAGTTGCAGGACAGCCTGGGCTGTGAGATCCTGTCTCAAGGAATGAAAATAAAAAGCCTGTTTCTCCACAACTTTCTCTGTGCCTTCAGTGACAGACCGAAGTCATCTGTGTGCTGGAGGCAGAGGCCCCCCAGCCCTGCTCCAGGCTCCAGCCCCCTTCCAGCCTCAGGGCCCTTGCCTCTTCAGGTCTCTTCTGCCAGGAACTTACTTCCTCAAGTCTTTGCTCAAAGAGAGCCCCTGCATCCCTTCTCTGAGCACTCCACCCTTGTTCTCCCCTCACCAATGTCCCTTCCTCATAGTTCAAGGACAAAGAGAGCTGCCCTCAGGTCTTCTAGGACCCTGGGACTCAGGTCCAAGCCTGGCCTGGCCCTCATTTGCCCTGGACTGGGGCATTTCCGGAGTCATTTTGGCCAGGGGAACCTCTGGTCCAGTGCCCCCCTTCAGCCTCCAGGGACCTGCCTGGGTTCTGACCACACATCCCAGCCCTGGGAAAGGCATGACTCCAGCAAAGGGTAAAATTAGCGAGGAGTTAAATTTAGTAAGAGAATCTGCTCTTCCTGGATCTGTTCCTTGGACTTGACTTGGAGACCCAGCTCAGAGAGGGTGGAGGCTAGCCCACAGCATCTCACCTATGCCAGCTGAAGTCTTCCACACCACTGGGTACAGGAATCCCAGGAAGATGGGAGCCACAGCCAGACCAATTGGGTTGGGGACAAGAGAGTAGCCCTAGCCAGCTCACTGGATCCAGACTTCTTTTCTTTTTATGGGAGGGAAACAGGGTTTTATGTAGCCCAGGCTAACCTCAGATTCACTTAGCCTTAGATTCATTTAGCTAATACTCTTCCCCCACTTCCTTAGTGCCAAGATGACAGGTGTGTGCCACCATACCTGTTTTGTGTTTGTTTGTTTTTTGTTTTAAGACAGAGTCCCACCATGTAGGTCTTGTAGGTCTGACTGACTGGGAATTCCAAAGCTCAAGAAGTCCCCTGCCTCTGTCTCTGGAGTGTTGGCAGCCCAGGCTGGCCTCAGCCTCCCAAGTGCTAGGATCACAGGTGTGAGCCACCATCAGAAGCCCCCAGCTCTCGTGTTCTGAGCTCATCACCAGCCTAGAGTGGCACTGGGCGTGGCCTGTCTACCTGGACACCTGTTGCCCACCCACCTCTCCAGACAGCAGGTGGGGCTGTGGGGGACAGATGCAGGCCCGTGTGACCCTGAGGTGACCACGCCCCAAAGTCTGCAGAGAGGACTGTCTTCAAGGGAGTAAGAGCCCTGTGTCTATCTTGTCCTCCCTGTGGGCAACAGATACCTTTGTGTCATGAAAGGACTCTAGAGCTACCCGATCCCCAACACAGTGGCCTTCTCTTGCTACAATGTGAGTTTGAGGCCAGCCTTGTCTCTTAAAAAATTTTTTTAAAAAGAGAGAGAGAAAACAAAACAAAAAAACAAAAAGCTCAGATCATCTGAGAAGGGTCAGCTACTTCTCTGTCTCAAAGGCATGTGTCCCAGGCCCAGCCTTCAGCCTCCCTGGCCTGGGTCTCTGGGAGCCCAGGCTTGTATGCAAGATGTAGTGCCCTGGGCCGGTGGGAACCCTAGCCCTCTTCTCTTTCCTCTTTGTGGATGTGCATTTGGAGATCAGAGGCTGATGTGGGATGCCATGATTTACTGTTTTCAGTGTGTGTGTGTGTGTATGTGTATTGTACATATGTATGTATATGCACATGTGTGTGCATATTTGCATGTGCGTGTATGTGCATGTCTGTATGCATATGTGTGTGCATTGTGTATGTGTGTGTGCATGTGTGTGCACTTGTGCAAAGGACACTGAGTGTCCTGCTCTATCACTTTCCACATTATTCTTTTCAGACAGGGTCTTTCACTGAACCTGGATCTAGGCTCAGAACCACTGAGCCCCAGTGTTCCTCCTGTGCCTCTATTCTCATCACTGGGGTTAGACATGAGCACCTAGATTTTACGTGGGTCCTGAGATTCAAATTCAGGTCATCATTCTCGTGAAGGCAGAGCTCTAACCCCTGGAATCTTCTCCCTAGATCACACTTCATGGTTTTGAGACGTTGTCCTTCACTAACCTCAGGGCTGGTTCCTCAGTTAGGCTCTGCTGTGGTGCTGGGTGTTGTAGTCAGGTCCTCACGCTCCTGAGACAGTCCCACAATGAAGCCCAGACTAGTCTAGAGTTCTCGACTCCAGCAAGCCTCCTGCCTCAGCCTCTGAGTGCCGGCATCCTCAGTGTACCGCCCTTGCCCAGCTCAGAAACTTTACCTTGTTTTCTTTATTTGAAGTAAGTTCTCACCACAGCCCAGACTAGTCTGGAACTGCTGGAGGCCAGGGAGACCCAGGATCTCTACTATGGAGGCCAAGGAGACCCAGGATCTCTACTATGGAGGCCAGGGAGACCCAGGATCTCTACTAGGGAGGCCAGGGACTTCCCAAGTCCCCATGTTGACCCTTTAGTGGAGTTCCCAGTCTGCCAGGGGTGACTTTTCCTCAAGTCCATGCAGTAAAAAACACAGCAGAGCGTTTTCCTGAGGGGATGTGGTGACCACACCTGTTCCACTGGCACCCTGGAGGCTGAGGCAGGAGGATTTTGTTCTACTTAGCAAAACCATGTCTCAGAACACTCTCCTTCCATGTCCCATAGTGAAAATGTGGGGAGCCCCCAGGCCCAGACGGTGTGTGACCCATGTATGGAGAGATCTAGAACAGAATCCCAGAGCCAGGAAGCAGAGGGAATGGGGGGTAGGGGTGACGGCAGCTGCAGCCTGATGACCATGGAATGTTCTGAAATTTGACCGAGGTAGTGGTTAAACACTATGGAAAACACACTAAATGCCATTTAACTGTGCACATTAAACTAGTGAATTGTATGCAGAATTCACTAAATTAAGGAAAGAAAAGAGCTGCGTGTGGCACATGTCTTTAAGCCCAGTGCTCTAGAGGCAGAGACAGGTCGATCTCTGTGAGTTTGAGGCCAGCAACATTGCAAGAACAGCCAGAGCTACATGTAGAGATCCTGTCTCAACAAAACAAAACAAACAAAAAAGAGGGTGAATAAGGTGGCTTAGCTGGCAAAGACATCTGCTGTCTACTCAAGTGCCTGAGTTCCATCTGCAGAACTAGACCAATGTGGTGAACAGAGAGGGCCTGTCTCCAGGCCCCCCACCCCACATACGTGCATACGAGCACACAGCAGTGGGGAAACAACCTCAATTTCTGTGTCCACTGTCCAGAGGGCATCCTAGTGACCCTCTCCATTTGAGTAAGTGATATACTCTGGACGGTCCTTTGGATGACCTCCATCTCCAGGAGGAGCTGAGGCTGGCCTGGATCCCAGCTTCCTCCTGTTTCAGCTTCCTAGGTGGAGGGATGTGGAAGTGCATGGATCTCCACAGTGCACTGCATTTACTGAAGCCCAGCAGGGGCTGTCTGGGTGACCTGGCCTGCCTTCCTTCTCCTTGTCATCACTGGGGTTCAGAGACTTGAAGTGGGCAGGGCAGAGGCTGCCACTGTTGGCCTCGTTCCAGCCATTCCCTCCTGCGCTCTTTCAGAAGAGTCACTCGGCTCAGCCAGGCACAATGGGAAGGAAAAAAATCCAGATCTCACGCATTCTAGACCAAAGGAACAGGCAGGTGAGTCCCAGACTGCATCACCATTGGGGGAGGTGGCATTCGGGGCAGGGGCACAGCCAGGCTAAACAAATGGTCTTGCAGAGAAGTCTGAGTCCTGAGGCCCTTTTGGGGAGACTGAGACAGAAACCGTGGGTTCTGCTTCCCCGGGCCCAATCTTCTCAGAAGACACCTGGACACTTGGGGAGTTGTAAACACGCAGAGAAGTTTCCCAGGCTCGGATGGAAACTAGAGCAGAGAAGCTCACTCTGCAGTTCCCTCCTTTAACGCCCCCACCCCGCCACACCCCATCTCGCCTCTGTGGTGCAGGTGACATTCACCAAACGCAAGTTCGGGTTGATGAAGAAGGCTTACGAGCTGAGCGTGCTGTGTGACTGCGACATCGCACTGATCATCTTCAACAGCGCGCAGCGCCTCTTCCAGTACGCAAGCAGCGACATGGACCGGGTGCTGCTCAAATACACCGAGTACAGCGAGCCGCATGAGAGCCGCACCAATGCGGATATCCTGCAGGTACCTGAAGCTACCTGCAAGGCCCCGGGAGCATCCCAGCCATGCTACATGACCTCGGTAGCTTCTAAGCTACTCCGTGGGGACTTGAACCTCGGGGGACTTACTGTGAATTTAGTTTCTGGGTCTCCCAGGAGCAGGCCATGTCTATCGTGTATCCCTCCAGCAGACTAGCCCGAGAAGATCTCCTCTCTCAGGTACCCTAGAACCAAGTCGGGTAAGATCGGAGGGCCCACCCCGCCATCTGCTGTTCCCACAGACCCTGAAGAGGAGGGGCGTGAGCCTGGATGGGCCTGAGCTGGAGGTGGAGGAGGGTTCAGACGGGCATGGAGAGAAGCTGCTGAGGACGCTGGGAGATGACAGAGGCTCGGCTTCGCCCCTGCCTCGGATCTATGTAAGAGAACTTTCCGTTCCTTCTAATCTCTCCGACTTCCAAACACACTTCCAATACAGAGTGTGATCTCGTCCTGAGGGGCTGAGCAATCGTCTCTGCGGGATCCGGATTAAGACCCAGGCTTTGAAAGACAACAAAAAGAGTTGAAAGAGTTCAACAAACAAGTCTTCGGGCCACCATTCCCCTAATGATCAGACACCCCATGATCGGTAGCGAGAGGCCTGGACTCCGAGCCAGGCTGATGGAGCCCACTCGGCAACCCCAGTCCTGTATCTCGGTCTAAATCTCCAGACAGACCCTCATTCTCCCACATCTCTGTCCGCAGCCGGTGGCCCCTGCGATGTCGGTCTCAGAGCTGTCCTACCGGGTCCCACTCGCCCCACCCGGCTGCGACCCCAGCGGGTTGGGGGAGGACCCGTCTGTCCACAGCCTCCCGCCCCTCTTTCGACCCCCGGGTGAGCATTAGAAGCAGCCAGAATGGGGCGAGTGGAAGGGCACGAGGATCCTGGCTCTGGTCTCGCTGGTGACACTACCATCCCTCTCTCCCTGGGTCTTCCCCCCAGGCCTGGGACACCCCATCTTCTCTCCGAGCCACCTTGCCGGCAAGACACCGTCACCCCTGTACCTGGCGACTGATGGGCGGAGGCCAGATCTGCCCGCGGGCCTGATGGGGGCCCGAGGGGGACTGGGCATCTCGGTGAGGAGGGGGGGATGGGAGAAGACGGAGGAGGAAGAGAAGGATGGAAAGTAGAGGGAAAGAGGAAGGGAGGAGGCAGGTGGTCACACCCCGGCCTCAGTTTTCTCTCCTTGCATTCCCGGCAGAGGGGCCTGTACAGCGGCCTGCAGAGCTCCGCCGCCGCCCCGGGCCCCGCTTTGGGTAGCTTTGCCTTCCTGCCAACAAGTTCCGCAGGTGCGCCCACCCCATCCGACCTGCCTGCCTGTTAGAGTCCCTCGCCCCAGCCCTGAGTCCCGGCGTGGGGAGGGCCGGGGTTCTGACAGGAGCCCCGCTCAGCCAGCCTCTCCCGGCAGATTGCAGCCCCGGAGACACCGCTTCGCTCCCCCTGCAGTCCTCTCCCTGGCCCCCGACGAGGGACACGGTGGACCCGGCCCGGCCGGGGTGAGTTGGGTGCCCCTTGGCGGTCGGGAGACTTGCCTGGATTGGGTTGTGGGTGGACTGCGAGATTTAGAGGAGACTCACAGAGCTCCACGGCGGGTAAGCTTTCTCATCTACCTTGAAGATCTCTCACCTTCCTGCCTCCCTTGTCTCCTCTCTCCAGCAGCGCCCGCAGCATGTGTGAGGAGGGTCCCCCCAGCCGAGTGGCCTCCCCTCAAA
The DNA here is from genome assembly GCF_000317375.1 of Microtus ochrogaster. NCBI lineage: Eukaryota > Metazoa > Chordata > Mammalia > Rodentia > Cricetidae > Microtus > Microtus ochrogaster. The sequence continues at coordinate 557,225 of NW_004949179.1, forward strand.
CGCCCCCGATCAGCATTAAGTCCGAGCGTCTGTCCCCTGCCACTGGGGCCTCTAGCGACTTCCCCAGGCCCTACCCCTACCCCCTGCTCCTCACCAGGCCCCTAGCGGAGCCACTTCGGCCTGCGGCCTCCCTGAGTCGCTTGACCCCTGACGGCTGGCCGCGGTAGCGCCCAGAAGACTCCTCTCAGCCTCCGCGGACATCCCGCAGTCTCCGGTTCCCTGCACAGCCAGGAGGGCGAGGGCACGCGATGCCCCTCACTCGTGAGGCCCCTGTTCCTTCCTGGGGCCGCTGCATAATAAAGCCCACGGCTCCGGGAGGGTGCTGGGAAGTCCCCCTCCCCCAGCCTCCCGAGCCTGAGGTATCCATACCCAGTCTCTCCTTTAAGTCCACAATGGTATGGGGGCGCACGTCGTAGAAACGGATTCCAAGAGGAAAAAGGCCAGGTGGAGGGTGGGGATGTGACCGGAGGAGGAGCCATAGGGGACGCTACTAAGAGCAAGCCAGAAGGCCTGAGCTGCTCTTGGAGGTGTGAGTCTGAAATGAGCTCACAGTCGTGTCGCCAGGGTTGCTGAGAGCGGGTTGACTCTGGTGACCAGGAGTTCTAGGTGAGCCTGGGACAAGAAAGACACTGCTTTAAAAAAGTAAACAGGAGACCACCCTAAAATGGCTCAGGGAGTAAAGACACTTCCCGATCTTGTCGACCTGAGTTTCTATTGGTGGAAGGAAAGAACTAACTGCCTGCAAGTTGTCCATTGACCGCCACGGGCATACACAAGGACTCACAAGATGAACGAATAAATGTATAAATGGGGAGAGGGAGGAAAAAAGATTCAGCGGCCGGCAAGAGAGCCTGCTGTGCAAGCATTAGAATCTGAGTTCGAATCTCCAGCACCCATATAAAAAAGCCGGATGTGGCCTGGGTGCCAGCGAGGTGGAGATAGAATTGCTGGGGCTTAGTGGCAGAGGATGGAGAGAGACAGAGTCAGACTCACGATTCCCCGCCCCTTCTCTGGCCTTCTTGGCTGTGTTGGCACCATCCCACAAGAAGACAGACATAAAATATGCAAAAACAAGTGGGGAAAGCAGTGGGAGCTGGGAAGGCGGGGCTCTGGCTCTGCACCCTTCTTCCTTCATGTGTGTCCAGGCTGAAGAGTTGGCCCAGAGGGCACGATGATGGTTATGGGTCCTGCAACTAGAGTCCAGCCCCCAGCGCCCTGGCAAGCACAAGCTCAGCTTGTAGCTCGGCCTGCACACGCCACTAATCCCAGCTCTGGCAGAGACTCACTGACTGTTAATCTAGCCTGGAGAACTCAGCCCCTGGTTCAGGCAGAGGCCCTGCCTCAAGGGGACATCTAACTTTCTCATGGCTTTTTCAAGGGGACTGGCAAGTATACCCTGGAGCTCACACGTACCCTTATGAGTATCACACACGACTTTCAGTTTCTAAAGGGGAGAGTCCCCCTAAGGCAGATGGCTCAGCCAGTGGGTAAAGGTGCTTGGCACTCAGAGTTCAGTCCCCAGAGGAAACTCACGGGGTGGAAAAAGCAAACTGACTCCACAGTTGTCCTCCACGTGCAACCCTGCCACGCCTCCTTCCCCAGAACATAAGTCAGTGTTCTCAACACTGACAACTCCTTTGGGGGTCACCAGAGATCATCAATCAGAAAACATGGATATTTACATTACGACTCATACAGTAGGAAAATTGCAGTTATGAAGTAGCAACGAAAGTCATTTTATGGTGGGGTCACCATAACATGAGAAACTGTATTAAGGGTGCAGCATTAGGAAGGTTGAGAACAGCTGACAGAAGTCAACGTGGAAACAAGCTTTTAAAAATGGGCTCCTAGGCTCAGCTCTCCCCTCCCACCCGAGCCCAACGGTGCACTGGTGACATCGTGTCCTGGTGCAGGAAAGAGAAGGAAGGGTTGCTCCAGCCTTGGGTAGGGTCTTCGGCACCCTCTGTGACCTTCTACTCTGCCCTTCCTGGCTCTGTCCTTCCCCAACTTAGTGCCTGGGATATCACCGGGGCCGGAGGCTGGAGGCTGGCTAACTGCCCTGCCTCACTCAGGTCCAGACACAGAACTGATGGGTGCTGGCCGCACATGAGCAGGGTTGGGAAGCCCAGAGGGACCCGGGCAGGCCACCGGGTTCTAGAAAGGTTCTCAGCTTCCACAGTCTAGACCTTGAGTTGGGAGGGGATAGGGAGATTTTAAGAAGTAAACAGGCTTGGGAGTGGTGTCCTAAGCCTCTCAGGCCTGAATTAGGGCAGTTAGCCAGCCCCCTGCCTCCGGCCCCAGTGATATCCCAGACATCCACATAGATTCATAAATAATGACAGGCTCACACACTGAGACCATACAGGCATCTTGTCCATGGGCATGTACCCCCAGTCTGTCCAGGATCTCACACTCAAGAAGACCTCTCTCCAAGCCACCAGAGAAATGCTATAGGGTCCCAAGGTCTGCACTGAATTCTGTATCAAGTTACGTCTGAAGCTGAGGTTGTTGTACATGATGGGTTTTGTTTGTGAAACAACCAGGGACCCCCCCAGCTCTCACTGGTCTCAAATCACAACCCTCCAGCTTCAGCCACCTAAGTGCTGGGTTACAGGTATGCGATACCACACCACCTTGTGAATCCAGCATATTTCAGCATTTTCTATTACATGAACCAAGATTTTCCCTTTGTTGTTTGAGCCTTTAGGAATTTTAAGGTTTATTTTATTTTAAGATTTATTTTAGCCTGGCGGTTGTGGCACACACCTTTAATCCCAGAACTCGGGAGGCAGAGGCAGGCAGACCTCTGTGAGTTTGAGGCCAGCCTGGTCTACAAGAGTGAGTCCCAGGACAGGCACCAAAAACTACAGAGAAATTCTGTTTCAAAAATCAAAAAAAAAAAAAAAAGATTTTTTTTTTTTTTTTTTTTTTTTAGCCAGAATCTCACAATGTTTCTCTTACTGGCCTGGATATCATTATGAAGACCATGCTAGCTTCAAACTCACAAAAATAGGCCTGCTCTGTCTTGCTAGTGCAGGAATTAGGAATGTGAGCCACAAACCCAGGCAGCACCTCCTATAAACAATTATTATCTGGTATTGTATCTGTGTGCAAGGACATAATGTATATGTGGGTGGTGTAGAGGTCAGAGGTCACCTTTGTAGCATGAATAATAAAAACCCAGAAACAGATATTGGGGTTCAAGCTGAAGATCAGAAAAGTAGAACAAGCCAGCCACTAGAAAAGTCTTACATCTCCCAAGGCTGAGCGATGGCAGATTGAGCTCAGAGCCTTTGTCTCCTCTGGTTTTATATTCCCTCTAGTGCTGGGATTAAAGGTGTGAGCCATCACTACCTAGGTCTGTTTCTGTATTGATCTCATGTAGCCCAGAATGGCCTTGAACTCACAGAGATCCATCTGCATCTGTCTCCCAAATCCTGGGATTAAAGATGTGTGCCTGGCCTCTGGTGGCTTAGTTTTTCTGATCTTCAGCAAAGTTTTATTTATTAAAAAAAAAACACTATATTTCCCCATTTTGTCTAAAAATTTAAAAGGGCTATAACTAATATAAGAAAAACTATATACAATAAGTAACTATATACAATATATAAAGGCAATAAGTACATCAACAATGTACTTACATTGGACAAATTCAGAGAAAATACTCCGTATCTATCCTATCTTGGTGAGTCCAAAGTTTTGTACCTAATTTACTTTCTATCATAACTTGCATTATCATCCAAAACTATCTTTTGTTATCTCTCAAACTTAAATACTTTGCATTTCTTTAGTGAATTTCTTTTAAGATTCTTGCAAAGAAGGGAAACTATAACCATCTAGTCTTCCACTCTCTCGAGACCTGAGAAGGAAACAACACTAACTGAATAAGCAGGAAGTGCAAACAATGGATTTTGAAAATGTGAGAAATAACAAAGAGCCGGCTGCCTGGACAGCCACCCAAGTTCCTCTGCAGCACTGGGGCAGCCATCTTCAAGCTACAAGGCCTAGAATATCTGACAGACTATGAAGCAGGGTTTTCTAAGGACTGTCACGCCTTGTCTGGGCAAGGTTTGACAGTCACTCTCTTTTGTGTCCTGCTTATCCCATTAGGACAGCATACAGTAAGCAGTTGAGGTAAGGGCACTTTCTTACCCAGTGCCTTAGTTTTGCCACAAAGAAAGCAAAGTCCAGGTCTCTGAAGTAGATTGGTGATGAACGGACCTGATGCAGGAGGTCCTTCTGACTATGTGTTGCGTTCATTGGTTGAATAAAGAATCTGCCTTGGCCCTTTGATAGGGCAGAAGAACTTAGATAGGTGGAGTAGACAGAACTGAATGCTGGGAAGAAGGCAGTGTGGCAGACGCCATTGTTCTCCTGCCAGAGATGGATGCTGGTTAGATTCATGCTGGTAAGCCACAGTCAAGTGGCAATACACATTAATGGAGATGGGTTAAACTAATATGTGAGAGTTAGCCAATAAGAGTTTATAAATAATAGGCCAGGCAGTGATTTAATTAATACAATTTCTGTGTGATTATTTCGGGTGTAAGCTAGCTGGGTGGGAAGAACAAAAGGACCTGCTCCTCCTGTTACAATGGACCAAGTGATGAACGAACACTTAAAAGAAATCCCAACTAGCTCAGAAATGAGAAACAAATAGTTATTTATTTAGGGGTAAACTCACTAATCAGAATTCTCTGCTTGAACAGTAGACATAGATCAAATCCAGCAATCCAACAATCAGAACGAGCAGCCAGCAAAAAGGAGTGAAAAAAGGGCCAGACACAGCCTCTGCATTCACGTATATAGTGTAAGAGGCCACACCCCAGCAGGCGGGTAACCACTGGCTGCAAGCCTTCCTACAGCACCTCCTCCTTTTTTATTTTATTTTTATTTATTTATTTATTTATTTATTTATTTATTTATTTATTTTTTGCTTTTTCAAGACAGGGTAGCTCTTGTAGACCAGGCTGGTCTCGAACTCACAGAGATCCACCCGCCTCTGCCTCCCGAGTGCTGGGATTAAAGGCGTGCGCCACCATCCTTTTTTAAATAAGAGAGTTCTGCCGGGCGGTGGTGGCGCACGCCTTTAATCCCAGCACTCGGGAGGCAGAGGCAGGCGGATCTCTGTGAGTTCGAGACCAGCCTGGTCTACAAGAGCTAGTTCCAGGACAGGCTCCAAAACCACAGAGAAACCCTGTCTCGAAAAACAAAAAAAAACAAAAAAAAAACAAAAAAAACAAATATCCTAACTAGCTTAAGTCTTTTATAATAAATAACTTGGTCAAGTCATGAGAGGAAAGTAACTACAATTATCTAGTCTTCAACCCCATCAAAGATCTGAGAAGGGAAATAATATTACTTGAGTAAGCAGGAAGTGCAATCAAGCAACTTCCAAAATGTGCAACAAATGGCAGAGACAACTGGCTCCCTGGGCAATCACCCAAAGTCTCATTTGCAATGTTGAAGCAAACAACTTTGGCTAAGGCCTAGAGTAACTGACAGAACGTTTTCTTTTCTTTCTTTTTTTTCTTTTTTGTTTTTTCAAGACAGGGTTTCTCTGTGGCTTTTTTTGTTTGTTTGTTTGTTTGTTTGTTTTTATTTTCGAGACAGGGTTTCTCTGTGGCTTTGGAGCCTGTCCTGGAACTAGCTCTATAGACCAGGGTGGTCTCGAACTCACAGAGATCCGCCTGCCTCTGCCTCCCGAGTGCTGGGATTAAAGGTATGCGCCACCATCACCGGCACATGCGCCACCATCGCCCGGCTCTCTGTGGCTTTGGTTCCTGTCCTGGAACTAGCTCTGTAGACCATGCTGGTCTCGAACTCACAGAGATCCACCTGCCTCTGCCTCCCAAGTGCTGGGATTAAAGGCGTGGGCCACCACCGCCCTGCCTGACAGACTATTTTCAAAGGCAAGAAATTTTTCAAAACCGTCTTACCCTGTCTTGGCAAGATTTTTTTTTAATATTTATTTATTTATTATGTATACAATATTCTGTCTGTGCATAAGCCTGAAGGCCAGAAGAGGGCGCCAGACCTCTTTACAGATGGTTGTGAGCCACCATGTGGTTGCTGGGAATTGAACTAAGGACCTTTGGAAGAGCAGGCAATGCTCTTAACCACTGAGCCATCACTCCAGCCCCTCTTGGCAAGATTTGACAGTTCTGCTTATCCATTTCTGGATACCATGTACCTTGTCAGTGGTTGGTGTTGTTCTTTTGGAAACTACAACTCCCATACTCCCCCTGGACTACGGATACCTGTGCGCACCCCAGATACCCTTGCGCTCCCCGTTAAAAGGCAGGGCCACACGAGGCTCTCCCCCCTCGTTTTGCCTTTCCTCGTGTGTCCCGCACGTTCCTCTGCCCTTCTGTGTTTCCCTCCCCCATTAAAGTGGACCCACGTGGGAGCCGCCGTGTCGTGTCTGTGTTTGTTCCGCCGTGTGTGTCTGTCCTGTGCCCCATGTTCAAGAAGAACACCCCTGCCTTTATTTCTATTTTTTAAGAAGAACAGTTGGGGCATGGGCATTTCTTTGCCCAAAGGCTAGTTTTGCCAAGAAAAAAACAAGCTCCGAGTGGAGTGTCTTTAGTGCTCAACATTCTCTCCGGAATATATCAGTGCTGCCAGGAGCAATTGTGTTTCACTTCAACAGAACCCGAAGTTACTTAAATGCCATTTTCTACAGCTCTTTGAAGTGGTTAAAGATTACTTATCTACGCAGAATATAATTTCTATGCATCTAAAGAACCTGATTAGTCTAACTATAAGTATGACAAATATAGATGACTATTGGTCTATAATTCTTAATACTAACTTAAAGACTAAGACAATAAACAACTGTGCAATAAGCCGGGCGGTGGTGGCGCACGCCTTTAATCCCAGCACTTGGGAGGCAGAGGCAGGCGGATCTCGAGACCAGCCTGGTCTACAAGAGCTAGTTCCAGGACAGGCTCCAAAGCCACAGAGAAACCCTGTCTCGAAAAACAAACAACAACAAAAAAAAAAACAACTGTGCAATAAATGAGGACAATGACCTCCAAATGTAAACAATGTATAAGTATCTTGATCATAGGTAAAAATGTACATTGCAATATAATAAATTTATATCAATATATAAAAATGTTTTGAGCAGAGGTAGAAGCATGCATGCATACAATATTCAATATAATTTAACTTTGTATCAATATACAAGAATCTATACCAGTGTAATTGCCTTTAAATAATAACTCACAAGTATTCACCCTATCACTCACTATTATTATTAGTGTGAGTAAACTCATACCAATGTAGAATCCCATCCAATTTTCCCCTTTTTTCCCCAAAAAGATCCCTGAGCCTATAAAATTCCCCCCAACCTCCAACTGTATACCAATTATAATCAACCCCTAAATGATGCCCCTAATCCTAAGGACAAACATTGTTGGGAGAGGGGGCATCATCTTCTAGAATTAATTCCAGTTGTCATGGGGGCAATGTGCTTTCTATGGGATCCTGTGAAAGAAAAATGATGGTTAAGTTCCAAGATTCATGTCTGGTATAATTGCAAATAGTCTCTGAGTATTTGGTGGAGGTCTGGCCAGAACACTGTAAAAATGTGCACCATTTCAGCTAACCTAGTTGGAACCATCTTGAGCAGCTGGTACCCAAAACAGGTCTTGTAATAGTGCTATCAGCATCATGACATCATGTCAACCAGGTGGAGTTGTTGTTGTGGGGCCTCATCTTCTTCCTGGAAACTTCAAAGATTATTGCAGGAAAATTCATTGTTCATTGTAAAAAACTTAAGCATTATTTATAGAGATATATACAGACATATATATTCAATGAAAGGTACGATAAAGACAAAGTAGATATGAGGAAAAGTAAATTTTTTCTGAATTATTTTTTCTTTCTGTTCCATATCATGGCTCCTGACATGAGACAGAAACTCTGGGTTCTTCTTTTAACAACATGTTTGGATTTAAAGAAGGACAGAGCTGTTGTCCAACTCCAAAACCAGCTCTATATATTTGTAAATATATATACATATACATAAATGTACATTTTTAAAGATTCGTGCCTATGAATCATATTTTATTTTCTTGATGATCCCTATTGGGTGGTTATTTTTCCATCTGTTAGTATTCAAACATCCAGGGTCTCTGGAATTTTTCAAAGATGAGTGTTTTCCTGTGGAGATAAGAACAGAACCCTGCCCCCATTCTATATGTTTTTCTTACCACCTGTACGATTATCATCATTGTGGATGAGCTGCCATGTCTCCTTTCCAAGAGGTTTCTCCTCTTCAAACTGAACTTTTATTAATTTTGATGGTATCCACAATTTTTATTCTTCTGTGGAAACAAGAGCAAAACCCCTTCCCCAACGTAGCACATCTCCTGGCTTCCATTGTGAGGTCAGCACATCCTTGAAATAAACTGGTTGATTTAATTCAGCAGACTTTTCTATTATCCAATGTCTTTCTGTTGCTGTTGTCCCTTTCTCATTAGTGTTAAGAAAATTCAAGGTTAATAAAGCATTATGTAATCTATTTCTGGGGGCATTTTCCACCCCTTTCTATTTGTTTAACATATCTTTTATAGTTTGATTTGATCTTTCTATAACTGCTTGAGCTGTAGGGTTGTGTGGTATACCTGTAACATGCTTAATGTTATAATAAGCAAAAAACCATTTCATTTTCCTAGAGACATATGCTGGGCCATTATCTGTCTTTATTTGTGCAGGTATACCCATGATGGCCATAACTTCTAATAAATTTGTGATTACTGAATCAGCCTTTTCTGAGCTTAAAGCAGTTGCCCACTGAAAACCTGAATAAGTGTCAATGGTGTGGTGTACATATTTTAATTTTCTAAATTCTGCAAAATGAAACACATCCATATGCCAGATTTCATTCGGTTACTGTTTCCTCATTCATGCAGAAGACTGTGATCTGTGAGTCTACCCCTAAATAAATAACCCTTTAATATATGCAATTCTGAGCTAGTGTGGGATTTCTTTTTAGTGTCCTTCAAAACAACATGACTATTTAATCTAAAGTAACCTATAAAACTAATAAGTACTGCCGGGGATGGTGGCACATGCCTTTAATCCCAGCACTTGGGAGGTATTTATCATCTGTTTATTCATCATATCCTTTAGAGTTCAATTTCATCTTTCTATAACTGCCTGCCCTGTAGGATTGTGTGGGATATCTGTAATATGCTTTATATTATAATAAGTAAAAACCTATTTTATTTTCTTAGAGACCGATGCTGGAGCATTGTCTGACTTTATCTGTAGAGGTAAACCCCGGATGTCCTTAACATCTAGTAAATGTGTGATTACCGAATCAGCTTTTCTAAGCTCAAAGCAGTTGCTCATTGAAAATCTGAATATATATCAATGATGTGGGGTACATGGTTTAGTTTTTCAAATTCCGCAAAATAGAACACATCCATCTGCTAGATTTCATTCTTTTGGGTACCCTTTGGGTTATTTCCTGTTAGGTAGTGGTGTTTGGTTGTATAAAGTACAAATAGAACATTTACTTATATTTTCCTTGGCTTGTAGCTACATGATGGAAAAGTCTTTTTTTTAAACCTTTGCTATTTTTTTTTCAAAACAAAGTTTCTCTGTGTAATAGCTCTGGCTGTCCTGGAACTCACTTTGTAGACCAGGATGGCCTCAAACTCACAGAGATCCAACTGCCTTTGCCTCTTGAGTACTGGGATTAAAGGTGTGTGACACTACTGCCCAGCAAACCTTTGCTATTGACATGATTGTTTATGAAATTCTGAGGCCTTCAGCACATTTCCAATCAATAACTAATTGATTTCTGCATTACCTTGTGTTAGAGGACCTGGGATCAGATGTGTGTTATATATGGGATGAAGCCTATTCCTGATTATATCGTGTAGCTGAATGAATCACGAAGTCAATTCTGAACCATCTGGCGTAAATTTGGTGGTTTTACTATGTAAAATGACTCTTCCTGTATATTGTAAATTGCCATGTTGAGAGGTTCTTTAAAATCTTTTAGTAGCACAAGAATAACAGATAATACTGACTTTTGGACAGAATCACAAGGGCTTTGATCCACTTTATTTAATTTTCTGATTTGTAACCTGCCTTACCTGAGTTATTTGTGTAAGCAGAGAATGTAGGGGCTCCAGTTATCGGTGTGTCCCACACAATGTGAGGAAGGATCCAGCTAGTTCTCTTTATAAATTGAATTATCTTGCTTTTGGAATAGCTGTTGCTATCCCCCAAAATTACTAAAAGCTCTTTTCTAGGGTTCACTTTCTTCCCATTTATTCACTCTGTCAATTTTACCATTATTAAAGTGTATTATAATTTCTGCTGGGTCTGTTTCTGCTAATTGAAAAAGTCTCAATTTTTCCTTTTATAATTAACTCAGAGACTTTTTCCACATAAGTTTTTTTTTGTTTTTTTGTTTTTGTTTTTCGAGACAGGGTTTCTCTGTGGTTTTGGAGCCTGTCATGGAACTAGCTCTGTAGACCAGGCTGGTCTTGAACTCACAGAGATCCGCCTGCCTCTGCCTCCCGAGTGCTGGGATTAAAGGCGTGCGCCACCACCGCCCAGCCATAAGGTTTTTTTTTTAATTTTTTTTTTACTCAGTTTATGTGTGCTGTGAGACTTCCTTCTGCTCCTTCAGCCAATAGCCTTTAAGATACCAGCCCACTTGGGTGTGGTCTCTTTTGCTCAGTCTCTTGCTTCCAGCTCCTGCTTCTGGCTGTTGGACACTGTTACTGTTTGCTCAGAAAGCTGTTGTCTAGGACAGTGATCTGTAAGTTTTCCTCTTAAATAAATAACCCTTTTATTATTCATAGTTGTGAACTGGTGTGGGATTGTTTTGTGACTTATGCCTTTCTCTGGCACCCAACAATGTTTGGTTTTATATCCCCGCCTGCCACCAGTTCAGAGTGCGCCTGGCTAGGTGTGAGCCCTCCCTCAGCCAGCCATGGCCTGTGCGTGGAGCCAGCAGTTCATCTGGGTATAGAATTCTCATGAAGTGGTGGCTTTTCTTGCTGCAGATTGACTGTGGTTCTTTATATTATCACATTACTCACCTCAAAGCAGCTTCCAGTCCTCCCGCCACTGCACACTGCATGGAAATTCAGACAGGTTATGGCTTTCCTGGGTGCCTGCTGTTATCTTGTTATCCCTGTGCTCCTGCAGCTGCTGAACAATCAGGGCCCACCGTGGTACACACTTTTTGATCTAAGCATATCTTTCATCATTTCACACTAAAATCAGATTCATACCAGTCACGTGACTCCAACTGTGTCGCCAGGCTCAGCTAGGTTAGTTTTGTAGGTGGCCTGCGACACTACTGGCAGGTTACTGTTATTGCACCTAATCCAGCTAAATATATCTTAAATATAGATCATAAATTGCTAATTTAAAAGGGCAATATGTTAGGCAACCTAACCATCCAAGGTTTCAATGGCCTCTTTACTTACACCATGTGTGAGGTTTCACAACACTTACATGATGTCCTTTCTACATCATTAATCTTAATTCTGGGGATTAATTTTATCCTCAATATTTTTTTTCCTAAAAAATGGTTTTGCAATCTGGCTGAGAATGAGGCGTTTTTAGAAATGGTACAATCTTTACAGATGGAAACAACATTTCTCAAGAAAGAGTTTGGAAATCTGAAGAAGGATACGACCACCTTAACAAAACTCAGTCAACTGAGGTTCTTATGGAAATGGTACAGACTTCATCTAATGGAAGATTCAGCAATCTGGAGAAGGAAACAGCTGACTTGGCACATAAAACCCAATCAATAACAGTGGGTGCTGAAACATTATTTGAGAGAGTTCGCACTATTGAATGTATTAATTGGACTCTGTCAAAGGGGTATGACAGACTGACTGACAGAATGTATCTCCAGAAAGGTAATATGCATGCTATGAAGATCATGTCCAAGGATGAGACAATATCTCTACCGGACAGACTTCATACCTTGGACTCCTCAATGAGGGCATCAGAGCAGAATACTGGACAGGAGCTCCAGACATTACAAAAGTCAGTGGTAAACAGATTTGAAAAGATTGAGGAAATTATCAAATTTGATGACCAGGAACAAAAAGTACAAAGGCAAAATTTAACCTCATCAGTACATAAAAATCCCCGGGATGACTTCCCCAGATTCTGCCTTTCCTATAATAACAACAGAAAAAGTATCTTGCCCCAAGTACCCTAAGGTTGTCAAAGAATATACATGGGAGCCCATATGTGACTGATCTAAAGGAAATTAAACAATTGAAGTTTATGGCCTACATCTGTCCTTTGTTTGGGAAATGGTCAAAACCTAGGCTTTCAGTAGCAAAGCCATTCCTCAAGATTGGGCTCAGTTAATCTCAGCAGTCCTAGAAAGTGGATAGCAATTACTTTGGAGGTGCTTTTTAAAAGAGGAGGCAAGAATTTTAGAGCAACAGAAAAAGCAAAAGGACTTGAGGTTTCCCTGGATCAAATTTTTACTCTGATCCTCAGGATCAAGCTTTTTATGATGACCACACCTTGTCTCTATGTAGCACAGCAGCTTTAAAGCTTGGGACAGGATTCAGGAACCAAAAAAGAGATTGAATCATATCTTAGGGTTAAACGGGATCAGAGAAAACCTTTTAGTGACTTTTTGCAAAGACTAACTAGGGCTGTACAAATAGGGATAACTGACCCAGAAGCTAGATGTATAATAATTGAATCTTTGGCTTATGAGAATGCCAATATTGAATGCAAATGATCCTTGGGCCTTTAAAGATCAGAGCAGCACTCATGGATGAATGTCAAAACACTTGACTATGGTACTGAAGTGTGGGTAGGAGAAGCAATTTCTAATGGTAAGAGAAGACATCAAAATACCAGATGTTTTAATTGTGGTAGAATGGGACATCTTAGAAGAGATTGCAGACAATGGATTCCTAGGAATAATGTCTCCTCTGGGAATGGCAGAAACAGGAGGACTCAGCCTTCAGCTGTATGTAGGAGGGTGGCAAAGGCCAACATTGGACCAATGAATATAAGTCAATGAAAGATAGACAAGGCAATCTGATACCATCGGGAAACATCATGGGGGGGCCTCTCACAGGTCCCCATGATGAATGTGGTCCAGTCATTCCCAATTACTGTGGAGAATGTGTCTCACCAGGAAAATTAAAAAATCCAATGCCTGCTGTAGAAAGCAATACTGGTCTGAATGATGGGTTAAATGTGGAGGAGGAGTCAAAAACTCCAGTAGGACAGAGTAAACACATATTCTGGAAGACTTCTATAAACAATCAAAGACCAAAGCTAAGAGTTTGTATAAATGACATTTTTATTGAAGGCTTATTAGACACAGGTTCAGATGTAAGTATCATTACTCCAGAATCTTGGCATCTGAATTGGCCTCTTCAAGAGGCAGATATTCAGCTCCTGGGAATTGGAGCCCTATCTTGGGTAAAACAAAGCATGAGATGGGTTGAATGCATAGGACCAGAAGGGCAAATAGGAAGATTAAGGCCATATTTAGCCAATATTGCATTGAATTTGTGGGGTCATGACCTATTGCAGCAATGGAATACCCAGATTAACATTCCTGCAGCCCAAAAAACTTATGTTTCTGGGGAAAATATTAGAAGATATTATAGATGACAGACAACAGCCATTCAGGCTGTACAAGAACACAAAGTGATTGATAAACCTTCAGAGGTACTAACAGCCCTACCTTTAAAATGGTTAACTGAAAAGCCAATATGGGTTAAACAGTGGCCTCTAGGTGGGGAAAAGTTGCAGGCTTTAGAACAGCTGGTACAAGAGCAACTAGATGCTCACCATATAGAAAAATCTAGTATCCCTTGGAATTCTCCTGTATTTGCTGTTATAAAGAAATCTGGAAAATGGAGAATGGTGACAGATCTAAGGGCTATCAACAAGGTTATTCAACCTATGGGCCCTCTGCAATCTGGAATTCCTCTGCCTTCTCTGTTGCCAAAGGGATGGCCTCTTATAGTTATTGATTTCAAGGATTGTTACTTCACTAAACTTTTACAGGAAATGGATAGAGAAAAGTTTGCCTTCACAGTGCCTACTTATAATAATTCTCAGCCTACTAGGAAATATCAATGGACCGTCCTCCCACAGGACATGCTAAATGGCCCCACCCTGTGCCAATAATTTGTCAGCCAGCCATTGGAAATAATTCATAAGCAATTTTCTAAGTCTATAATTTACCATTATATGGATGACATTTTGTTATCTGATTCAAATACAGATACTTTAGAAAGGATGTTTGAAGAAGTAAAGAAAGTCTTACCTAAATGGTGATTACAAATTGCTCCTGAAAAGATTCAAAGAGGAGATTCTGTTAATTTCCTAAGTTACAGAATAGGTTTACAGAAAATTAGAACACAAACAGCACAACTTAGGAGAGACTGGTTGTAGACTCTTAATGGCTTTCAAAGATTGCTGGGAGAGACATTTCTAGTCTATGACTGGCTGTTGGGATAACACCTGATCTAATAATTCATTTAAACAAAACCTTAGATGGTGATAAAGACTTGAATAATCCCAGAGAACTAACAGCTGAAGCAGAAAAGGAATTGACAATTGTTGAGGAGAAATTACAGGAGGCACATGTGGATACAGTGAATCCAAATCTTTTTTTGTTTTTTTGTTTTTTCGAGACAGGGTTTCTCTGTGGCTTTGGAGCCTGTCCTGGCACTAGCTCTGTAGACCAGGCTGGTCTCGAACTCACAGCCTGCCTCAGCCTCCCACGTGCTGGGATTAAAGGCGTGTGCCACCACCGCCCAGCCCGGCCCAAATCTTAATTGTATTCTAGTCATATTGCTTTCCAGAATTTCTCCTACAGGAATTTTAATGCAGAGGGATGATATTATCTTAGAATGGATCTTTTTTTATCACATAAGCCAAGTAAAAAAAAACTTACGTGTAAAAAGTCTATGAAGTAATTATAAAAGGTAAAATGAGACCTCCTCAATTAGCAGAGATTATAGAGCCTTTTACTGTTGATAAAATAAAAAAGTTTTGCAAAGACAATGAACACTGGCAAAGGGCTTGTGCTAATTTTTTTGGGAGAAATAAATAGCAATTATCCCAAAAGTGATAGACTTACCCTTATAAAGAGAATTTCTTGGATTCTTCCCCAAATTGTACATGATGCACCAATAACTGGAGCCCATACATTATATACTGATGCAAATAAATCAGGGAAGGCAGGTTACAAATCAGAAGAATTAAGTAAGGTGGAACAAAGCCCTTATAATTCTGTCCAGAAGGCAGAATTATATGCTATTCTTATGGTACTAAGGGATTTTAAAGAACCTTTATATAGTTACTAATTTACAATATGCAGAAAGAGTTATCTTGCATATTGAAACTGCTGAATTAATACCAGATGACAGAGAGTTGACATTATTATTCATCCAGGTGCACAACATAATCAGGAATAGGCTTTGTCCTATGTATATAGCACACATCCAATCCCATACAGGTCTGCCAGGTCCTCTAGCACAAGGTAATGCAGAAATTGATCAATTACTGATTGGAAGTGTGTTGCAGTATGTTGTGTTTCATAAAAAACATCATGTCAATAGCAAAGGTTTAAAGAAAGAGTTTTCTATTGCATGGCAACAAGCTAAGGAGATTATAAAGAGTAGTCCGACTTGCTCTTTCTATAATTAAACATCATTGCCTGCAGGGAGTAACCCTAAGGGTACTCAAAGGAATGAAATCTGGCAGATGGATGTATTCTACTTTATGGAATTTGGTAAATTAAAATTTGTACACCGCCCCATAGACACATATTCAGGTTTTCAATGGTCAACTGCCTTGAGCTTAGAAAAGGCTGATTAGGTAATCACACATTTATTGGAAGTTATGGCCATCATGGGTATACCTGCACAAATAAAGACAGACAATGGTCCAGTGTATGTGTCTAAGAAAATGAAATGCAAAAAAAAGAAAAAAATGAAATTTTTTTGCTTATTATAATATAAAGCACATTACAGGTATATCAAATAATCCTACAGGTCAGGCAGTTATAGAAAGATCAAATCGTACTATAAAGGATATGCTTAACAAATAGAAAGGGATGGAAAATACCTCCAGAAATAGATTGCATAATGATTTATTAACCTTGAATTTTCTTAACGCTAATGAGAAAGGAACAACAGCAGCAGAGAGGCATTGGATAATGTAAAGAACTTCTGTATTGAATCAACCATGATATTTCAAGGATGTGTTGACCTCACAATGAAAACCAGGGGTTTCTAAAAAGGAAAAATTATGGATACCATCAAAATTAATAAATATTTGCTTCTAAAAGAAGAAACCTATTGAAACAGAGAAATGACAGCTCATCCACAATGGTGACAACCATACAGGTGGTAAGGAAAGCCATATAGGATTGGGGCAGGGTCTGCTCTTATCTTTGCAGGAAAATACACATCATCAAAAATTCAAGAGACCCTGGGTATTTGAATGCTGACAGAACGAAAAATAACTATCCTCTAAGGAGCATCTAGAAAACAGAATGTGGTTTATGAATGCAGGTACTGTTTACACTTACATTTACACACACATATACGTTTATATGTGTGTGTGTATATTTAGCTGGTTTTGGAGTTGGACAACGGCTCTGTACTTGTCTAAATCCAAGTGTGTTGTTAAAAGAAACAGTCAGGAGCCATCTGACATGGGACAGAAGAAAGACTGTAGGAAAAATTTTACTTTCCCCATACCTATTTTGTCTATATCATATTCTTTACTGAATTATGTTTATATGAATGATGTTTAAGTTTTCCATGATGAACAATAGATTTTCCTACAGATCCTTTTCCTGCAGTAATCTTTGAAGTTTCCAGGAAGAAGATGGGGGGGCATGGCAACATCTCCACCTAGTTGAGATGACATTGTGATGCTGACAGTGCTAACATAAGACCGCTTCTTTTTTTTTGGTATCAGCTGCTGAAATAGTGCACCTTCTCATGACATTCTGGCCAGAACTCCAAATAAGAACTTTGAGAAAAAAAACTATTTATCAACTGCTTGGAAATTGTTTGCAGCTATACTAGACAGTAATTTGGAAACTTAACCATCACTTTAATTTTGCAGGATCCCATTAAAGAGATCATTGTCCCCATGGCAGCAGGAAGCAATTCTAGAAGATGATGCCCCATCCCAAAAATAGTTTGTCCATAGGGTTGGGAACACTGTTTAGGGGTTGTTGATTATTACTTGTAGTAGATAGAAAGTTGGGGTAAAAACTATGTTTGTTCAAAAAAAAAGGGATAGTAATAGTGGGTAATAGAGTGAATACTTGTGAGCTATTATTTATGGATAATTTACATTGGTATAGTTTTTGTATATTGATACAAGTTCAAATTATATTTGTTACTTTTGTTTACATTATTTGTACACCTATGCAAAGTTATTTTGGCAGATTGTATATATGCATGTTTCTATCTTGGTTTAGGACATTTTGTATATTGATACGATTTTAGGGTATATTTTCATATTGCATGATATATTACTTTTACCTCTGATCAAGATACTTATAGATTGTTTACATTTTGAGGTCATTGTCCTCATTTGTTGCACATTTGTTTACAGATTATTTGATATTCTGACATGAAGTTTTATTCTTTAAGTTATACAGGTATTAATTATTATAGGTCAATAGTTGTTCATGTTTGTTGCAATACAGTCAGATCAATCAGGTTCTTTAGATACATAGAGATTGTATTCCGTCTATATAGGGAATCTTCAACCACTTCAAGGATCTGTGGAACATGGCATTTAAATAACTTAGGGTTCTGTTGATACGAGACATGATTGCCTCTGGCAGCACCAATCTATTCCCGAGAGAATGTTGAGTACCAAAGACACTCCACTAGGAGCTTGTTTTCTTCTTGGCAAATCTGGCCTTTGGTTAAGGAACTGCCCATGCCTCAAACACTGACAAGGTACATGATATCCAGAATTGGATAAGCAAAACTGTGAAATCTTGCCAAGACAGGATAAGATGGTTTTGAAAATTTTCCTGCCTCTGAAAATGGTCTGTCAGTTACTTTAGGCCTTAGCTAAAGTTGGCTGCTTCCACATTGCAAATGAGACTTTGTGTGATTGCTCAGGCAGCCAGTTGTCTCTGTCATCTACTGCACATTTTGGAAGCTGCTTGATTGCACTTCCTGCCTACTCAAGTAATATTATCTCCCTTCTCAGGCCTTTGATAGAATTGAAGATTAGATAGTCATAGTTACCGTCCTCTTATGGTCTAGCCAAGCCATTTCCAATACAAGACTTAGACTCCTTAGGATAGAATGTTTGTTAAAACACTTAGCATATGTTCCATGCTTAATATTGTTTATGCTGGTTGTAATTCTAATCTTATATTTGCTATCTCTTCCTAATGTATATTATTTTGTATTGGTTTGGAACTCTCTTATTTAAACAAAAGGGGGAGGTGCTGTGGGAGCTCCATCTGCTCCTTCAGCCAATAGCCTTTAAGATACCAGCCCACTTGGGTGTGGTCTCTTTTGCTTTAAAAAGAAGCAGTAGCTGTGTGATTGCTCTCTTGCTTCTGGCTCCCACTTCCAGCTACTAGACTCTGTTCCTGTTTGCTCAGAGGGCTGTTGTATAGGACAGTGACCTTTAAGTTTTCCCCTTAAATAAATAACTCTTTTATTATTCATAATTCTTTTTTAAAGTTTTTTTTATTGAGAAAACGAAATTATTCATAATTCTGAACTGTTGTGGGATTGTTTGTGACTTACGCCTTCATATGCAATTTTTTCTCTGTCTTTTTCTTGTAAAGGTATAGTGAAGAAACAGTCTTTTAAATCAGTAACTATAAGAGATTATCCTTTAGGCAATAGCAAAGGCAAAGGAATGGCAGACTGTAGAGAACCCATTGGCTGAATCACCTTATTAACAACTCTTATATCTGCTACCATTTCCAGTTTCCAGATTTCTTTTTAACAACAAAGACAGAATTCCAAGGGCTGGTTGATTCTTCAATATGCTGAGCATCTAGTTGCTCCTGTACCAGCTGTTCTAAAGCCTGTAGCTTCTCCATTGTTAAAGGCCATTGCTCCACCCATACAGGTTTGTCTGTGAACAATTTGAAAGGTAGGGCGATTGGTGCCCTTGAAATATTAGCAGCTGTTGTGCCCTGTTCTTATATAACCTGAATGGTCAATGACTGCTCATTATAATACCTTCTAATATTTTCCCCAGAAACATACATGAATTTATAGTTTGTTTTGAAATTGAGAGAATGTTAATCTGAGTATTCCTTTGCTGTAACAAATCACATCTACACAAATTCATTGCTATGTTAGCCACATATGATTTTAGTATTTCTCTCTGTGTTTCTGGCCTTATAAATTTGACCCATCTCATGTCCTGCTTTATCTGATATAAAGTTTCAATACCTAAAAACTGAAAATTTATATCCTGAAGATGCCAATTTGGATGCCAAGATTCTGATGAAATTATTGGTACTTCTGCACCTGTGTCTGTCAGAACAATGACAACACCATTTATTCATATTTTAATTTTGTTCATTTGTTGAAGGTTAGCCAGGCGGTGGTGGCACATGCCTTTAATCCCAGCACTTGGGAGGCAGAGGCAGGTGGATCTCTGTGAGTTTGAGGCCAGCGTAGTCTACAAGAGCTAGTTCCAGGACAGGCTCCAAA
>NW_004949179.1:577033-580005 GCF_000317375.1 Microtus ochrogaster
GCCTTTAATCCCAGCACTCGGGAGGCAGAGGCAGGCAGATCTCTGTGAGTTCGAGACCAGCCTGGTCTACAGAGCCAGTTCCAGGACAGGCTCCAAAGCTGCAGAGAAACCCTGTCTCGAAAAACCAAAAAAATAAAAAATCAAAATACTCACTTTATGGTTTCTCCTGAGTTTTCTGTTGTCTCTTCTATAGTTGTTCTATTATCAGAGCAGTATGGTTTCTTACAACAGGCATTAGGTTCTTTAGTTGCTCTGGGAGGGAGTTTCTTCTACTAAAACAGGGAAGGACTGAACCAGATTTGGGAAATGATTATCATGAATATTCCTAGTTGACCTATACTCATTAGTCCAATGCCTGCCTTTGCCACACCTTCCACATAATCCAGAAGGGAGGGGCATTTTTAGAAAGTGCATTGTTTCTAGGAAAACTGCCTACAATTCTGTTTGATGTGACCTTGTTTGCCATAATTATAACATTTGTCATTTCGATTTTTCCTCAAACCTCTGGAAATCACCTCTCTACCCTTGCAATCATCATGTTCATGGGATTCTATATTAATTGTGTCTCAGATCCATTCCTCCAAAGGTGCTGACCTTGCCTTCAATGGCCTAATCATCCTTTTGCATAGAGAATTGGCATTTTCAAAAGACAGCGACTCAATTATTAGTTGTCTAGCTTCTGAATTTGGTATCATTCTATTTACTGCTGAAATCAATCTTCGTAAGAAATCCATAAAGGCTTCCTTTGGGCCCTGTATAACTTTAGTAAATTACTGAATTTACTGAATTTATTTCAGACTTCTCCAATTTTTGTCCCAAACATTCAAGGCTGCTGTATGGCATAAATCCAGGGTGTGGTCATCATACACAGCTTGCCTTCTATAGCAGCATATTCTCCTTCTCCAAGAATTTGATCTTTGGAGATTTCCCTACCTCTACCTTTACTCTGTTGTTCAATAATCAGCCTCTTCTCTGAACCAGGTACTCCATTGTAATTGTGTGCCAGGCTCTAACAGCTTTAATCAAATCTATCCAGTCATTAGGGATAATTCTATTACAAACTGACCACGAGTTTAACATTTGGTTCACAAAAGGTGAATGCATGCCATATGAGACTATTGCTTCCCCAATCTCCTTAAATCTAAAAATGGCACAGGAGTCAAGTTAGCTGTAAGAGTCTCATTTGACAATTCCTTTAAGGTTACCGGATATATTAAGGTTAGTTGTCTGAAAACTTTAGGATGTTCCTTTCTATTCTTATAATATAATACTGAAATTAGATTTTCATTAAGTTCTTCTGTCTGGATTTGATCTGTGATCTGTTTTATTAGGTTTTTCTAAGGCCTGCATCTTAGCACTAAGATCAAGATTTAGTGATAAGACAAAGATGATAAAGCCGATATTATTTACAATTGACATTAATAAATCCCATCTAACTTAGGTATCTTTTCATTTAATCATTCCATCTTCAAGCTGTCTAGCATACTGTTGTACAGAGACATAAATCCCTCCATTGTAATGGTTTTTCCCATTTTTTCATGTGTGGAAAAAAAATCTCTTTTTTAACTAATTCCTCCCTTAAAGAATTCCCAGTTGACCTAGCCATGGTGGTGCACGCCATGAGTAATTCCAGTACTGAGTAATTCCAGTACTCAGGAGGCATAGGCAGACAGGTCTCTATGAAATCAAGGCCAGCCTAGTCTACAGAATGAGTTCCAGGACAGGCTACAGAATCTATACAGAATAAACCCCATCTCAAATAAAAAAAAAAAAAAAGAATTCCCTATTGTCTCACCAAATCTACCAACGATTTTGATGATGATGTGAGGTTTATTGCTGCTGTAGAACAGTGAAAGCCTGTGTCAATTTCAAGGCAGCCACCTAGTTTGTCAGTATTCTGAGAAAGGGGTTCAGGGAGAACCCACAAGCCATGGTGGAGAGAGAAAGAGAAAGAGGAAGAGAGAGAAAGAGAGACGGCTGGCTGAAAAATGCACAGGGGATTGTTAGTAAAAAGCACGTGTGCTGTGGGGATGCCTGAAAGCTACAACAGAAAAGTCCTAGACTCACTTAGAGGCTTGGGGAAAAAAGAAAAAAGCCTGGCCATGTGGGGCTAGGGCCTGATGTGCAGCTCTGGCCTGCGCTGGTAACTTTTTCATGAATTTGTACCCCAAACGTCAGGCACCAAAAGTAGCACAAATAATAAAAACCCAGACACAGATATTGGGGTTCAAGCTAAAATGAGAAAAGCAAAGCAGCCAGCCACTAAAGAAGTCTTAGGCCCACCAAGGCTGGGTGACAGAAGACTGAGCCCTGGGTCTCTGTCTCCTCCAGTTTTGTATTCCCCTTTAGTGCTGGGACTAAAGGTGTGAGCCATCATCACCCGGATCTGTTTCTGCATTGATCTTGTGCAGCCCAAGTTGGCCCTGAATTCACAGGGATCCATCTGCCCCATCCCCTGGGATTAAAGATGTGTGCCCCCACTACCTGGCCTCTAGTGGTTTAATTTTACCTTTTGATGCTTAGGCAAGTTTTATTTATTAAAACATAAATAAAATATCTCTATATAACTTGAACCATGTTTGTGCCAGGGTTGGAACTCAGGCCCTCAGTGGGGTGAGAAGCCTCAGCAGAATGGGGAGGGAGTAGGCGTGGTTTGCCTCTTAGAGGGGCAGAACAGATCATTACAGTCCCATTTCTTTTTATAATAAAAAGGTGGGAGGTTAGACATCACAGGTTAAGGGAATCGAAGAGGCAGATCCTCAAGACTGCTTCCTGCTTTTTGGGGGGCATCATCTTTGGGGCCGGGCAGGCAGGGAGGGGTGACCTGAGAAAGCTAGGGGCTGGTCACATCCCAGGGTAGCTGGTCTCTTTGTTCCTGTTTAGCATTTGTGGTATGGAAATGTGTGGCTTCTCTTACACCTGTTCAAGGTATAGCTTTCTCAGGTCCCCCCCCCCCCCCCCCCCCGGCCAAG
>NW_004949179.1:580793-582496 GCF_000317375.1 Microtus ochrogaster
ACAGGCCAGAAGAGGGCACCAGACCTCATTACAGATGGTTGTGAGCCACCATGTGGTTGCTGGGAATTGAACTCAGGACCTTTGGAAGAACAGGCAATGCTCTTAACCTCTGAGCCATCTCTCCAGCCCTCTGCAGCATTTTTAATTAATCCATTACACCAATACATTGGACATGAGGAGAGATTGAGTTTGCAAACTTGATTAAAATAAAGACTCTTTGTTTTTACATACGGGACTCAGTTTCCTTGTTGGCTTTTGTGGGGACTGTGTGGATTTGGGCATAACAGTACCTTTTTTGATGAGGCAGTCACATCTTGCTCCCTCTGTGTCTAGGTTACTACTGCAGACTGCAGAATCCTCTTCCCAGAATTCTTCTGTTCTCATTGCTCCACCTATACTTCCTGCCTGGAGACTGGCCAATCAGCATTTTATTAAACAAGTACAAGAGACAAATGTTTACAGAGTAAAACCATTGTCCCACAGCAAAACACTATTTCAAAAAACAAAAAAAAATAAAAAATAAAAACACCCCCACCCCCAACCAAAATAAAATTGGAGCTAGGGGAAGGAGCCAACCATGATAAGCTAAATATAAACAGATCACCCAAAGTGAGTTCTTTATTTCCAAGCATTATCACCTGCCAGAGTAGGACTCAGCCATCGCCTGAGTCTCAGTAGTTTACCCTGAAGCAATACCTGGTTGCAGGAGGAACCACAAACTGAGATTACCTGAGCACCACCCAAGAACAGGGCATCCAAAGGGAATGCCTAATGTTCCAACCCCTGTAGATAGGGTCACCTGCCAGCACACACTCACCAGGCCAATATCAGCCAATCAGGGGTCCTGAACCTCAGAGACCCCTCACCCCCACCTTTGCTACTTTAAAAACCCAATTCTAACTGAGCTCAGGGCTCTCCGTCTAACATATGTTAGACATGCAGAGAGAGTGAGTTTGCAAACTTGCAAAATAAAGGCTCTTTGATTTTACATTCAGGACTCGGTCTCCTTGTTGGCTTTTTGGGGGACTTCTCAGATTTGAGCATAACACTAGGAAGTTGGTTTATTGGTTAAGAATGAGCACTGCTCCTGATGGGGCCCCAAACCCAGTGTCACCCACTCTCCTCTCCTCAGCCTTCACAGCCTCAGGTTCAAAGGGCTCAGCCCCTCCTCTGGACTCCGAGGACACTGCAGTCACACGCACATACCCACACAAATACAGACATGTACAAAAAAATAAAGTGAATCTTATTTTTTTTTTCAGTTTTGCGAGACAGGATTTTGCTGTAGCTTTAGAGGCTGTCCTGAAAATAGCTCCAGTAGTGGGAAGAGCTCCTCCTGCCTCTGCCTCCTGAGTGCTGGGATTGAAGGCTTGCCCCGCCGCCGCCACCACCACCTGGCACTTATTTTTTGTTTTTGCTTTTCTTTTTAATATTTATTTATATTCTATGTACATTGGTGTACATAGAATATATAAACCAAGTAAAAAATTAAAAACTTATATGGAAAAAGTCTCTGAATTAATTATAAAAGATAAGCTGAGACTTTGTCAACTAGCAGATATAGACCCATCAGAAATTATAGTGCCTTTTACTACTGAAGAAATAAAAAAGTTATGGGAAGACAATGAACCGTGGCAAAGAGCTTGTGCTAATTTTTTGGGAGAAATTAATAGCAACTATCCCAAAAGTGGTAGACTTAACCT
>NW_004949179.1:587093-590907 GCF_000317375.1 Microtus ochrogaster
CACACACACACACACACACACACACGTCTGCACGAACGCGCACGCACACGTCAAGAAAAACAAACAAGAAAATAAGGAAGATAAGGAAGAAAAAAGTGGGAAAGACAACAGACAGAAAAGCACCTGTTAGAACTACAATTCCCGGCAGGCATTGCGAGGCCTTCCTCGTTCTTAGCCCTATGACCAGCTTCTCAGGCTGCCGGTCAACAGGATCCCGTCTCTAATTGGCCAAGTTCCGCGGAGCTTACCCGCCTTCAGCCGTGTGCGTTGGTGCGCTCGGGAGCGGACATGGTGAGCAGGCCCTGTGGGGTCCCTCCCTGGGGCAGTGTGGGCTTCAGTCGTGTGGAGCGAGGCACAGGGACTGCATGGGTGGAGGACCACCTGGCAGAGCTGAGAGGGACCCCGAAGGCTCGGAGGCCGGTGGTCGACGGAAGTGGGGTGTAGTCGGTGGTGCAGGACTCCTTAGGAGTGAAGGGTTTGCAGCTGTGTTTGCTTCCTGACAGGGTCTCACGTAGCCCAAGTTGTACTACAACTTATTCATAGTCTCGGGTGTTCTCGAACTTCTGATTCTCCTGCCTTCACCTCCAGAGTGCTGGGATGACAGGCGTGTGCCACTATGCTTGATTTTCCATTTTGTTTTTAAGATATTTCGTTTTGTTATCATGGATGTTTTGTATGTTTGTCTGTGCACCCCGTGTGTATCTACTGTCCTTAGAGGCCGGAGAAGGTTGTAGGATTCCCTGGAACTGGAGTTAGCACGTCTTTAATCCCAGCACCCACGAGGCAGAGACAGGCGGATGGATCTCTGTGAGTTTGAGGCCAGCCTGGTCTACAGAGTGAGTTCCAGGACAGCCAGGACTACAGAGAAACCCTGTCTTCACAGAAAACATTGTTATTTAGAAAGGGCCTTATTGTGTAGCTTTGACTGGCCTGGAATTCACTCTGTACCCCAGGCTGACCTCAAACTCACAGAGATCCACCTGCCTCTGCCTCTGAGTGTTGGGATTAAAAGCGTGTGCCACAACCACTGAGCTAAAGAAAACATTTTTTTGTTTGTTTGTGTTTTTCGAGACAGGATTTCGCTGTAGCTGTGGAGCCTGTCCTGGAACTGGCTCTGTAGTCCAGGCTGGCCTAGGAAATATTCTTTAATAGCTGGATGTGGTGGCTCTGGCCTTTGATCCTAACACTGGGGAGCCAGAGGCAGGCAGATTCCTGTGGGTTCTTGGCTGCATAGGAACAACCAGGGCTCACAAACAAACAAAAATACACAAGGAAAGGGGTTCAGGGGTCTGACAGTAGGAACAGAAGTCAGGCCCCATCATCTGAGGGTGTGGGGAGGATGTCTGGGACCCCCAGAATGAACTCTGGCGTCATCCCAGTTGCCACCAGGGCCCGAGGCCAGCCCTCCCCATTCGCCTATCTTCCCTATAAATAGCTTGGGTTACTTCAGGAAGCTTTGAACTTTCTGACTAGAGCCGCTTCCTCAGGCGGCCCTCGGAGTGCAGCTGGTGGTGACCCTGTTCGCTGCCACCCTCATGCACAGGCTGGCTCCACATGGCTCCTTTGCCCGCTGGCTGCTCTGTAATGGCAGGTGAGTAAACCCTGTCCAGCCGGCCGTGGGCAGAGCCTGCCCAGTTCCTCCTTCTCTCCTTCTTTAGAAATTACTTTTAATTATGTGTAGGTGTGTGTCTCCACGTGTGGGGTTGTGCCCAGGAGCGCAGATACCTGGGGAGGCCAGAGGTGCCTCAGCCTTCGGGGTGCTGGACTCTAAAAGCTCACAGACTTAAGGGTATCCTGGGTTCCCTAGCCCCTGTGGCTGGATCAGACCCCAGAATTCCCGGGCTATGGCCACTCCCAGCACTCTGGGCCACCTTCCCACAGCCACCCTGCTCCACCTCTGCTGCTGCCCAGGGCTCTGTCCTCAAGACCAAATTTGGGTTCTTTGCCTCGTGCCCCCAGGCCAAGCTTTCCCGACTCTTTCTTATCCTCAGTCTGTTCCGCTACATACACCCGTCAGAGGAGGAACTGCGGGTGCTGGCAGGGAAACCAAGGCACAGAGGCAGGAAGGACCGGTGAGTGGCTCCCATTTGACTCCACAGGGCCCAGGCTCTCCTATGCCCTCCTGCCCAAGGGCAGGCCTCACTCCTGCCCGAGGGCGAGGGCTCGAGGCTGGGGGACGTGACCCGCCCTCCTGCTGCGGTGCGGGATTCCTGGCTGTTTGCTCTGGGCTGGCCCTGTGCCTAGGCTGCCCCCACACCTAACATAGCTGAAGATTCTTCCCAAGCCAGCACCATCCTGGTTCTCTGGCAGGCCCAGAGGAGATCGCTGGGCCCACCTTTCACTGTCCTCATGTGCTCAGGTGGGCAAATGGCCTTCATGACGAGAAGCCATTGTCAGTGCCTCGAGACGCCCCTTTCCAGCTGCAGACCTGTCCCCTCACTGCTGCGGATGCCCTAGGTAACACCCGGTCCAGCACCTACTCCCCACCCCAGCTATGGGGTCACCCTGCCTGGGGATGAGGTGGGGAAGGGCAAGCCTGCAGTAGGCAGCTGGACTCCTGTCCCTGCAGTCCTGCGCTTCTTTCTGGAATACCAGTGGTTCGTGGACTTCGCGGTGTACTCCGTCGGTGTGTTCCTCTTCACGGAGGTCTACTATTTTGTGCTGGGCCCAGTCCAGGAGACCAACATTGCCGTGTTCTGGTGCCTGCTCACACTGGCTTTTTGTCTGTATCCTTCCTCCAGTGGGACTCAGGCCTGAGCCCCTTGTCCCTCTAACTGTAATCTGTGTGTCACTGTGCCCTTGTCCCTCTAACTGTAGTCAGTGTGTCACTGTGTGCCACAGACCTGCCCCCAAGTTACAGCATGACCTCAGACTCCAGACTCGTCCTCCCAAGTGCTGGGGCAACAGCTGTGTCATCGCACCGTCTTGGGTTGGACCACTGGATGGGTTTCTGCCCCTCCAGGTAGGTCTATAGGATCATGGAAACGAGGGGACAGCTTGCTGGGAGCTGGCTCATCTTTTTTTGTTTCTTTGGTTTTTTGAGACAGGGTTTCTCTGTGTATCCCTGGCTGTCCTGGAACTCACTCTGTAGACCAGGCTGGCCTTGAACTCACAGATCGCCTGCCTCTGCAGTGCGGGATTAAAGGTGTGTGCCAGCACTGCCAGGCCTACCTTTTTACCCAAACCTTCTAGCATATTCTTTGCATAAAAGAGCACATCACCAGGACAGCTTGGAGCTGGGAAAGACCTGTCCTTCTACATTGAGAGCAGAGGCCCAGGGATGCCTGGGACCAAGTGAGAGCACAGAGGATCACCCAGTGCCCAGGATGTAGGTCTGTGGGGACATTTCACGGCTGACTGCAACCTGGGCCGCCCCTTAGAAGAATTTCAAGGGGCTTCATGAAAGCAACGAGTGTGTGGTTCTTAAACATGTGTGGGCGACTGGGTGAGGAGGGGTGGGTTTCACTGAGCATTCACGGAGAGGCCCCTGGGTCCAGCCAGGAGAGGCTGGGCTCCATTCCCAGCACAGTCCCCCTAAGGAAGAAACAGTGTCTGGCTTTTCTGTAGCATCAGATGCCACCCATGTGGGCTTTTCACTACCCCTCCTCCCCTAGCTGCAGCTGCCATAATGCTTTCTGATCGTTCATAGGTCATTAGGCCACCTCCAACCAAACACCAGCACCCCAGCTCACCTGATCCCACACCTCAAATTTAAACTCCAGGTGCCCAAGGTCAGTTCTTGCAGAGTTGTCTCTGATAGTCTGTCCCTGGCTTTTTTTTTTTTTGGGGGGGTTTTTTTTTTGGGGTTTTTTGA
>NW_004949179.1:591007-619121 GCF_000317375.1 Microtus ochrogaster
TAGACCAGGCTGGTCTCGAACTCACAGAGATCCGCCTGCCTCTGCCTCCCGAGTGCTGGGATTAAAGGCGTGCGCCACCACCGCCCTGCTGTCCCTGGCTTTCTTAACCCCACCTCCAGCAAGGTGTTCCTCATGGTGACCCGACTGTACTTCAGTGCCAGAGAGGGCGGCGAGCGCGCAGTATGCCTCACCTCCGCCCTCCTCTTCCTGCTCTTAGCCATGCTAGTGCAGGTGGTGCGGGAGGAGCTCCTGGAGCTGGGTCTGGAGCCAGGTAGGTGTACTACCTGCTTGAGTTCACTTTCTGTTTCTTTTTCTCTTCTGAAACTGTGTCTCACTCTATGGCCCTGGCTGACGGTGAGCTCTTGGGATCCTCTGACCTCATACTGGAATTAAGGTGTGTATTATTACGGGGTCTAGAGAGGTGGCTCAGCGGTTAAGAGCACTGGCTGTTGTGCTTCCAGAGGACCTGTGTTCAATCCCCAGCACCCACATGCTGTCTGCAACTCAGTTCCAGGGGACCCTACACCCTAATGCAGGCAAAACACCAATGCACAGATTTTAAAAAAAGATTTATGTCATTGCTATTTTTTGTTTTGTTTGTTTGTTTTGTTTTTTCAAGATAGGGTTCCTCTGTAGCTTTGGAGCCTGTCCTGGAACTAGCTCTTGTAGACCAGGCTGGCATTGAACTGACAGAGATCCATCTACTTCTGCCTCCCGAGTGCTGGGATTAAAGGCGTGCGCCACCACCTCCCGGCTGTTATTACTATTTTTAAAGGCTTATTTTTATTCCATATGTATGGGTGCTTTGCCATGGTGTGTCTCTGTATCGGGGTTGTGAAGTACCTGCAAAGGCAGAAGAGGGCACTGGACCCCCAGAACCGGAGCCGCTGTGAAAGAACAGCAAGCCCTTAACTACTAAGCCAGCTCTCCAGTCGTTCTTGTTGCTTGTTTGTTTTTAAGATTTATTTCTTTTGCCAGGCAGTGATGGTGCAGACCTTTAATCCCAGCACTTGGGAGACAGAGGCAGGCAGATCTTTGAGAGTTCGAGGCCAGACAGGCTCCAAAGCTGCAGAGAAACCCTGTCTCAAAAAACAAAACAACAAAAATTATTTACATATATGAATGCTTTGTCTTCATGCGCACTAGAAGGAATCAGATGCCATTACACAGATGGTTTCCAGCCACCATGTGGGTGCTGGAAATTGAACTCAGGACTCTAGAAGAGCAGCCAGTGCCTTCTCTGTGCCATCTCCCCAGCCCTAGGTCCTAGTTCTTGAAGAGTTCCACCTAGCAGGTCTCTGTGTGGCTCAGTGATGGGGCACCTGCGCAGGACATGTGGAGGCTCTGGGTTGCATTCCAGCATGAGAAAATGTAAGTGCAATTAAAATAGATTTTCTGGGGCTGGAGAGATGGCTCAGTGGTTAAGAGCACTGGCTGCTCTTCCAGAGGACCTGAGTTCAATTCCCAGCAACCACATGGAGACTAACAAATACCTGTAACTCCAATTCCAGGGGATCTGATATCCTCTTCCAACTTCCGCAGGTACCATGCACACATGGAAAACAGATATACATGCAGGCAAAACATTCACAGGCCAAAAAAAAAAAAAGATAAAATAGATTGCCTGAGCTGGGGCTCGGGCAGTGTGTGACAGCGCTTGCTCCGCAAACATGAGGATGGGAGTTTGCAGCCATGTCAAAGGTGGAGATTGGCTGCCCATGCCTGTAAACTCCACACTGTGGCAGAGCTGGGTGGCTTCTGGGAGCTGGAAGGCTAGCCAGCCTTGGAAACCTTAACAATCCACACACTTGATCTTCTTCCTCTAGGTCTGGCCAGCGTGACCCAGAACCTGGAACCTGTCCTGAAGAAACAGGATTGGGACTGGGCGTGAGTCCTGGGGACTGGATCTTGAGGGGAGGTACAGGTAGAGGGAGGATCACAGCCTCCCCAGGCTGAATCCTGACCAATCGTGGATTCCCTGAGACCTTCTCTTCTCAGACTCCCGGTGATCAAGCTGGTCATCTGCCTTGGGCTGGCGATGCTGGGCTCCTTGCTGGGCGCCTTCCTCATTTTCCCGGGCCTGAGGCTGGCGCAGACGCACCAGGACGCACTGACCTTGTCTGCAGACCGGCCACTGTTGCAGTTAGGCGGGGCTCCCAGGGTGCGGTGGGGGGTTGCCTTAGAGGCTGGAGGTCAGGAGACTGGCCCCACCGTTGTACTCCCCCCAGGCTGCTCCTGCACACAAGCTTCCTGTCGCCCCTGTGCACCCTGTGGCTCTGGACAAAGCCTATCGCTCGTGACTTCTTCTACCAGGCACCCATGAGGAACATGACCTCTTCTCTGTGCGTGTGTCAGGGCGGGGCACTGAGGGACCTGGGGTGTCTGAGACCGGGGATGAACTGCAAAGATTGTGGCCTGGGGAACGAGGGCTCACCCCAAATCCCTGCCTGCTTGACTCTTGTTGCAGGCCGTCAGAAGGGGCCTTCGATTCCCTGCGTCTCTGGGTGCTGGTGGCATTGTGCCTGCTGCGGCTAGCCGTGACCCGGCCACACCTGCAGGCCTACCTCTGCCTGGCCAAGACTCGAGTGGAGCAGCTGCGCAAGGAGGCTGGCCGCATTGAGGCCCGTGAGATTCAGCAGCGGGTATGCAGCCTGAGTGGGACAGTTCCTGGGCTAAAGGGGCCCGTTCGTGGGGTCCCTGCCCTGGGAAGATCACTCCCTCTGCAGCTTCTACTGCCTCCCCACCAGGTGGTCCGGGTCTACTGTTACGTGACCGTGGTGAGCCTGCAGTACCTGACTCCGCTCATCCTTACTCTGCACTGCACCCTGCTGCTCAAGACCTTGGGTGCGGGGGCTGGTGGGGAAAGAGGGTGGGGCCGGATCTGGTAAGGTGGGGCCTTCAGATAAAAGCTGGTAGTAGGGTCTGAGCAGGGCTAAGGGTGGGGCCAGCTTTAGAAAGTGAGGGCGGAGTTTGATCAAGGCCACACAGTTTTCCTGTGGGGACAGGAAGGGGCCAGCAGACAGGGGAGGATGGAGGCCCCCTAAAGTCAGTGGGGTATAACCTAGTGGGTTGGGTATGAGCACTGGTAGACCCCCACTGTCTCCACCTTTTTCCCTCTTGCAGGCGGCTACTCTTGGACCCTGGGCCCTGTTCCAACCCCACTGACCCCACGCCAGTCTTCAGACATTTTGATCTCTGTGAACCCAGCGGAGGATGAAGCCCAGCAGACCGCGGCCCAAGTCGCAGGGGTCCTGGGTGGCCTGCTTACGCCCCTCTTACTCCGTGGTGTGCTGGCCTACCTCATCTGGTGGACTGCTGCCTGCCAGCTGCTCTCCAGCCTCTTCGGCCTCTATTTCCACCAGCACCTGGCAGTTTCCTAGCGTGATGCCACTAGGCACTGGCTTGGAACTGTCCATCCCCTGTGTGTGCACCTCAGTGCCCCTAGATGACCTAGGGGTAAGGGTAGAAACTCACCACCATCTCTCACCTCAGTGCCTAGATCATGGACCCCTTGAATCAGGTTCCCTGGACCTGGAGGCCATGGTCTTCAAGTGTGTTTGTGTGTGTGTGTGTGTGTGCACGCTAGAGTGCAGGCCTGCATGTGTGTATAGGATGTCGGGGAGGCTGCTCTCAATAAAAGGGGTGGGCCACTTTTACAGAAATATGCCAGAGGCTAGGGAGATAAGCAGGGGAGACCTGGGTGGTGAGAAGGGCTTAGGAGAGTGGTACTAGGCAGGAGTGGAAAAACGGAGGAGGTTAGAGATTGCCAGAAAGCTAGGGGTGGAGCTCAGGCCCAGCATCCACGTGTCCCTGGGGTCTATTACTAGGAGAGAATGAGACAAAGTCACCATGCCCATCTCCCAGCACACTGGGGAGGCTGAGGCAGGGGGATTAGTTTAGACTAGTAACAAGATCATGTCCCCAAAACAAGAAAACAAGGGGGAGAGGAAAGTCAGAACTGTCACCAGCCTTGGATGCTGTGAGGTGACTGCTGACTGAGGGTCACCACCAACTCCAGCGCTGTCCCGGTCCTGTGACTGTATGTGTTCATGAGACATGCATGTGCTGTGTGGCCCTCCTACATATGGAAATGTATATTGAGAATAAAAATGGAGGCCTCCTGTAGTGCGGCCTAGTAACACTGCCAATGGCAGGGAGCAGTGCTGTCACAGCCCTGAGGGCTCACTCTGGAGAGATGGAAAGGACTCAGGAATGTGACTGTTGTCCAGGCCCACAAGTGCCATTATGAGAGGCTAGGAGGACAGCTTAGCACGTAGGACTTGCCTTCTACCTTTGAGACAAGGGCTCTTGTTCAGGGCGTCTCTGGTTTCCACCTCCCACCTTGCCATAGTGGTGCTGGGATTGCACTTGTGTTGCTCTGTCCACTTATGAACTCAGGTCTTTATGACTGCAGCAAACATGACTAATACGTGTGTGCCATGAACCCGTGGGATTTTCCTGACTCTTGGGAGAGGCTCCCAAACTGGCACAAAGCTGTGGGAGCTTGAGGAAGGTTCCATGGGCATCAAGGATGGGCAAGCAAAGGGTGATATGCCCTGCAGGGGTGCAAAAAGCAGACAATCCTGAAAAACCAAGGCTCTGCTCTGGAGGACCCGAGAGTTACTTCAGAGTGGAGGGTGTGGAGGGCACACACCGCAGATGGTCCTACCCCAGCACTTGGCTGGTCTGCTTTCCAGTGGCTGATGTCCATGGTTGCCAATGACAGAGGCAGGCCAGCCGGCACTATGCAATAAGTTGAAGTCAGCCTGGATTATATATCTCAGATATATAAATAAATATACAAAGCATTTTTTATTGGCAGATTCAGCTGTGTGGTTACTATATTCTTGCTTGTGTGTGTGTGCTGGCGAAGGAACCCAGGATCTTTTGTGTAGCAGTAAGTGCTCTACCCCAGATCCACTCCCCCAGCCCATCTCTGGGATTCTAGACTGGGGCTCTACTGCAGAGTTACACCCCAGCCCAGTTCTCCAACTTTGGCCATCACTTCCATTCCCAGCAGAAAGATGCGCAGTGCTTGGGCAACATCTTGGAAACCTCAACTCTCTTAACAAGGGTGACCAGGGGGCTGCAGAGATGGCTCAGCAATCTGAGAGCACTGGCTGCTCTTGGAGAGGATCCAGGTTCAGTTCCCAGCACCCACATGGCAGCTCATGACCATCTGTAACTCCAGCTCAGAGAATCTCACGCCCTCTTCCGGTCTCAGACACCAGGCATTCAGTCAGACATACATGTAGACAAAGCACCCATACACAAAATATTTAAGAGAGCCTAATAGCCTCAGCCCCGTCTCAGGGCTGAAGTTCACAGCATGGGGGAGGGGCCAGAGTTGAAGAAGTGAGAAGTGAAAGTTATTTAAATTTTTATTAAATATACTCTTTTGGCACAAATCTTTAAAATATATAAACATTATATATAAACAGAGTTTTCATGGCATCAAAATAGAACTCCAGACTGGATAGTGACCATAGGAGATGGCAGCCACAGAGGCCGAGAGCCCACAGGCCAGAGCTACTGGGGGGTATGTGGGGAAGCAGATCAGGGACATGTGACCCCCTCACCTCTCCCACCCACCGGTGCTACCTGCCCTCTCTACCTCAGTGTAGCGGCCAGGCAAGTAACAGAGTGGGCAGTACTCTCACAAGGATGGGAATGGTCTCTCACAGCACCACAGGCTGCTGGGTGCCTGGGGACATGGTGAGGATGGCCCATCACCATCTGTAAAGGGGGAGATGGCTGAGCATCACAGGCACAAGGTAAGAAATACAGGAATGAGAAGGACCGCGGTCCAGACTGAAAAT
The DNA here is from genome assembly GCF_000317375.1 of Microtus ochrogaster. Classification (NCBI taxonomy): domain Eukaryota; kingdom Metazoa; phylum Chordata; class Mammalia; order Rodentia; family Cricetidae; genus Microtus; species Microtus ochrogaster. Next base: position 596,827 of record NW_004949179.1, read on the forward strand.
GCCTGGGGGTCAAGCCGCCCCGCTCAGCCCCTAAGTGAGATGGCTGCCGTCCAGCTGTGGGAGGGAGCCAGCACCAGCTCACCAGAGCCAAAGCTGGACTGCACAGGGATTCTGTGTGTGCCAGGATGCGCTGAAAACCAGGTTCTAGAGGCGGGAGGGCTGCTGCAAGTTGGAAGCTAGCCCAGGCAGCACACTGACGGCACACTAGCCAGGGCTTCTAGGGGTGCAGTCTCAAAGACCCCAAACCTCAAGAAAGGCATGAAGTCCCTGTGACACCCTGGGGACCCCAGGAGAGTTCTCCTTGAGATAAGCTGGCTGGTGGTCCCTAGGTGCCCAAGACACCTCTGCACTCATTCATAGAGGCCGAGCTGCCCATCTTGGGCCTTCATTTGGCCTGGCTGAATAATAGCTTCAGTAGGGACCAGGGACCCACAGAAAACCCAGAGTTCAGGGTTGGGCAGTTTCAGGAGTTTGCACCCTGTCTCCATGGGTGCTGTGCAAACAAGAGCCTTGGGCCTGTTTGGGGGCCCAGGCAACATGCTTTGGAAGACATCCCAGGTGAGGGAGACCCACATGGGCATTTCCAATGGGGTCTGTACCTGCCTCTCCTGCCTGGTGGCTATGGGCCTCCTGGAAAGGTTACAAGCCAGGTGGTTGGCAAAGGTGAGGTGCAGCCCTCAGAAATAAGATGGGTATAGTGCTCTGGGGAGAAAGCTTTGTGGGCAAGGGCAGCCATCTGTCACCTGAAGAGGATGAGCAAGCATGGTAGAGGACTGAGACACAGGTACAGCCACCACTAAGCAAGCTGCAACCCTCTATTGTGTGGTTTTGAGGGAATGGCTGTCACATCTGCAGGCCAGGCACAGTCGTAGCAAGAAGGGATGGGCTCTGAGCCCAGTGTGCCAGTGGGCACTAGAATCAGCAGCAGGTCAGAAGAAGGGGTCAGGAAGTGTAGCTGACCCCTTAGGGACCTTTGGGTAATGCCCCTGGGAAACTCACCAGGCACTAGCTAGGAGCTTAAGGAAGGGGCACAACTAAGATCCATCATCACAATGTCATACCCTGAGGGCCAGTACTTTGTTATGGGCCCTGCATCCCCAAGCCAGGTCCCACCCTCCTGCCCATCCTCAAGGTACTATCAGGGCTGCCAGTGCACAGCTGCATGCCCTCAATCCACCAGCTCACCATCCACTGTTGTGTGGGCCTAGCTCTGCAGCTGGCGCAGCAGGATCTGCATGAGGTCGAAAGTGGTGAAGCTGATTCCCACGGCAATTGGGCCCTTCAGCCAGTTCATGCTCAGGCCCTTGTAGAGGCCCCGCACTGCACCCTCCTCACGGACAATGGAGCGCAGTGTCTTCAGGATGGACCCATGCTGGTGGCCTGTGACACCTGCCGTCTGCATGCGCCGCCGCACCACGTCCAGAGGGTAGGAGGCTGACTGCCCGATAAGGCCAGCACAGGCCCCGAAGACCATGCGCTCAAAGGGGTAGGGCTGCGGGCGGCCACTGTACTCTGCAGGGCAGAGGGCACATGAGTGCCACACTTGCAGAGTCTAAGGCCCCACTTCCTGACCACCCTTTCTTAGTTTTGGTACAGGGAATGGAACCCAGGATTTCATGTATGCCAGATCAGAATATGCCATTGAGCCACGCCCCAGCCTAATAAAAGACACATTTTGCAACAATGAGATTTACAAGGTCACAGTTCCCCATCCTGCAGTTTTCAGTGCTCCCTCATTTGTGGGGGTGCACCCCAAGATTCTCTGTGGACACTTGAACCCTTAAGAGTACAGGGCTACCCAGATAGTGTCCTCCTCCATAGAAGATGTACATCTGCCTGACCTCAGTAAAAAAATGAGACTCTAGCAATGTGCGGGGACAGCTGGGAGAATGTGATCTCTATTTTAGTGTCCTGCTGGGGGCTACGGGCAGTGCTCCATAGAGCAAGTGCCCAGCACAGCCCACACGGCAGGAAAGGAAGAGACAAGCACGTTGCTGCGGAGTCTTAGGTCATGGCGGCCAGGGGTCCTCAAGCACCTGCAGGTGCTGGAGCACAGGCTCAGGTACCCTTGGATGGACAGGTCCTATCGTCACTTTCTGGTGACAGTTAGTCCAGGCTGTCCTCCATCTTATGCCATCCTCCTGCCTCAGTCTCCTGAGCCACCATGCTCAGCTAAATGAAGGGGGTTTAATATCCTGTATTTGTGCTGTGCCGACTTTCTTCTTGTCATTGTTGCCAGCTGAACACACACAGCATCTTCGCATGCGGGCGGCTGCCTTGCTGCCGCAGGTGAGCTGTGAAGGAGGTGCAGGCTCTACACTGACACTGTACCACCACATAGAAGGACTCAAGGACCGTGTGCTAGCGTGACACCCCACAGACTACAGTTTTTTATACAGGGTCTTGTTATGTGGCACAGGCTGGCCCTTTCCTGCAGCAATCCTGCCTCATCCTCCTGAACGCTCAGATCACAGGGGCACCCACCACTCCTAGATTTTGAAGTGATTTCAGGAATGCCACCCATAGTCCCAGTGAGAGGCCTCAACTTCCCCAGATACTTACTATTTAACAAAAATGCCTGCGGGGACTGGAGCTGCCTATTTGCAGGGTGTTTCACTTAAAAGCAAGAGGCCCTGAGGTTTAGTTTTATCTCCAGCACCTCATGAGATTAGTGTGGGGAGACAGCTAGAGAAGTGGAGGAAGGAAAATGAGGAGGAATTTAAGGTCTTGCTTGGATGCAAGAAGAACTTGAGGCCAACCTGGGTCACATAGTGAGACCCTTTCTACAGAACTGAACAGAAATGAGTGAACGCATTAAAGGTTACAATCCAAGCTCCTGCGCTCTGGATGGGTAGGGTCCCTGAAATCCCTCCTCTTCACTCCACCTCCCTTACCTCTGTGCAGGCTCTTCAGCGACTCGTAGGTAAAGAAGCTGAGTCCTGCATAGGGAATGACGCCCAGCACAGTGGGTGTGAACCCGAAGTAGAGGGTCTTCAGCCCTTCCTCTCTCGAGATGCGGATGAAGACGTGAAAGATGTTGCTGTACCTGCCAGGATCATGTTACAGGGCTTAGTGCCTGTACCCCATTCCCTCCTCCTGTTCAAGAGTGAGGGACCTCCATGGAGACAGCACTACCTGCTCTGTCAGGTACAGGGCTGGTACCAATGCCCTGTGCATATGCCAGGCAAGTGTCCTAGACCCTGAGCTGCTAAGTAGACCGGGCTGGTTTCAAAATCACAGAAACCCTCGTATCTCTGCCTTGATGCTCAACCCTCCAGCTTTGGTTTTTCTGTCTGTTTTGTTTTGAGACAGGGCCTCACTATATAGGCCTGACTAGCCTGGAGTTATCTATGTAGATCAGGCTGGCCACAAACTCACAAACTCAGAGATCTGTCTGCCTATGCTTCTGCTGAAATTTTATGTGGCAACACACACACACGGCTCTCTGACTCTGTCTCTCTTAGTGTCTATGGGTGTTTTGTCTGGATGTATGTCTATGTATCATGTGTGTATGTGCATGTGCGCACATACTGAAAGAAGACAGAAGAGGGTGTCCAATCTCTAGAAACTAGAGTTACAGACAGTTGTGACACCACACAGGTGCTGGGTATTGAACACAGGTCTCTGCAACAGCAAACAGTATTCTTCACTCTCAGCACCTCTCCAGGCCCAATCCTGGTTTGTTTGTTTGTTCCAAGACAGGATTTCTCTGTGTAGCCATGACTGTCTGTCCTGGAACTCACTCTGTTGACCAGACTGGCCTTGACGCAGAGATCGGCCTGCCACTGCCTCCCAAGTGCTGGGATTAAAGGTGTGTACCAGTCAACCTTAGGTGTGTTTGAGAACAAATGGTGCTTTCTGGAACTCTGCAGAATCTCACTCATTGGAGGGATCCCCAGTGAGCGCCACACACACCTCTACTGGTGACAGCACCCAGCATGGACTCCATGACAAGACTCACATTTCCTTGGGCGTCACAGCCATCCTTGCTCTGACCAAGTCCAGAGGGTAGGTGAGGGAAGCAGCCGTAGTTCCTGCCAGAGCACCGGCCAGGAAGCGGGGCCATGGAGGCAGGGCTCTGCGGACAAGCAGAACAAGTTGAGGCCTAGGCAGGGATAGGGGATGCCTAAACCTCAGTCTTCGAGGAACAGAAAACCCAGAAGGGTTCCAAGTGGTTGAACTCATGGGCTCACTTAGGCAGTGTCAAATGCAACCTCTTCTCTCCCTCCCTCCCCTGTGCAGAGTGTCTTCCCCAAGGCTGGGGCTGCATGGGAATCAGATCCGGGCAGAGGGAGAGGGAATGAGAACATAGCACAGGGGAAGGAATGGAGGGTGGGGTGAAGGAAGAGGGAGGGGGCTGTGGTCCTATAGAAAGGTTAGTGAGGGGTCAGAGCTTGGGGAGCCTAATTGGGAAGGCAATGGGTGGGGCCCGGTGAGGATGGGCAGTCCTGGTGGGCAGGGGCCTCACTCTCCACAGAAGCCATAGTAACGGCCCAGGATGCACTTGTACTCCTCGTGTGCGCTGAACTGGATGGCAGCGTATGGAATCACTCGCACCATGGTGGCCGAGTTCCCACGCCATAGGCTGAGGAAGCCCTCATTGAGGTAGGTGAAGTAGAGGAGCCGGAGGGCCTCCTGGAGAAGACAGGGAGTCAGCACTTCTTGGCCACCACCAGCCCTGGGCACACTCTGTGGGCGGCACCCTCAAATGCAGAGAGTGGGTGGTGGCGACCCTCATCAGGCCTGCCCAGATAGAATCAGCCTAAACTGTGATTGTCTGGGCTCCCTGCACCCCACTTTCAGGCCCTCTCAAATGCTGGGCACTGGTGATCAACAGAAACGGGGGTTGCAAGGCTGGGAGCCCGGCATACACCGAATGGCTGTTGGTCTGACGGTGCTGCTCTCAGAAACGTTCTAGTGGACGGGCTGTCTAAGATGTCACCCCACAGGTGTGTCACACCCACAGGTGTGTTAGGGTGGCAACAGCAGTCTTTACTCTCCCCAGGAGATCTGGGAATGCTGGGCTCCTTGGAAACCTGCCCTCCCAGACCACCTGCTCCACCTAACCCTGTAGCAGCTCACCTTGGCGGAGAATCTTTTTGAAGACACTGGAATAAACAAAAGCACAAGAGACCATGAAATCTAACAGTCAGGCTTCTATGTCTGCAGCCCCCACAATGGGGCTCTGGGGTCTGACCTTCCTTGGGCTGGTATGGGTGACGAATGGAAGTGCACTAGGGTGGGAGAACTTCGTATAGGCCCAGGAACGGCAATGGAGACAGCACAGGGGGCCTAAGAATGGCTAGGGGCTTGGGCAGAAGCTGTGAAGTTTGTGTGTTGGAGATGTACACTTGGGAGGGCCTCACTTCTCTGGGGATGCTGCCAGCCCTGAACCTGGGCCTTCTCAAAACAAGGGCCAAGACTCTCCTGGTCTGCCCTCTGTTGTCCAGGCCCCCACAGGCCTGCCTCATTTCACACTACACATCTTTACTCACCGTATGGGGCAGGACCCTGAGCTGTGTATGCCAGAAGGACTTGTGGGAAAGATCCAGAAGTATAGAGACCCAAGGCTGAGGTGAGCCTCCACTGTGGCCACTGGCCACCCCCACCCAGCCCCCATGTAAAGCCTGAGAATATCTCCTACCCTCAATGGGAAATCTCTGCCAGGGTCTGGAGCCACGGACACAACCCTCCATCTACTGACCAGCCAGGGAACCACCAGCACCACCAAGGCACAGTAACAGTGGCGGCCCCTCTCCCAACAGCTGAGGGCTTCCATCATTTGACCAGTCCTGGCTGGCCCTCCCAGTTTAGTGCCCAGGGAGAGACATGGGCTCTGGGCTGTCCCTGAAAGTTACATCCATAGCCTCATCCAGGTCCCTGGGAAGGTGACTAGGTTTGGAAACACAGACTTTGTAGGTGTGACAGACTCAAGGTGCAGGAAGGTGGCCCGGGTACCTCTGAAGAACATGGGGGCTGGGGCTGGGTGTGGCAGCAAACACATGTGATTCCAGCACTTAGGAAGCTGAGGCAGAAGAATTGCTGTAAGTTTAAGACTACAACGTAAATATGAAGCCAGCCTGGGCTACAATATGAGACTAAGTATAAGTTACTTGGGCTGTGGAGAGAAAGAGGAGGTGACCACTTGGCCGCTTCCATATTGCACAAGGGCAGATGCACAGGCTTTACCTTGGAAGATGATCTTGGTTCGGTCCAGAGGGGCTACTGCTGTCTTGGCAAGCGCACCGGCCAGGGCTCCGGACAGCAGGGAGCTGAGCACTTGTCTGTGGTCTCTCTACAACAGAGCACCAGGTCACAGGCTCAGAAATCAAAGTAGTCAAGGCCTCACAGAGGCTAGAGGGGATGCTCACAGGACCCAGAGATGCACAAATCCTTTAGTGTTTGTGGGCACGCATGGAGGCCAGAGATCAGCACTATTCTGTTTCTCAGTGGATCTGGGGCTTACTGATTCAGCTGGACTGGGTGGGCAGCAAGCTCCGGGATCCTCCAGTAAGCTCTCTGTCTTAGCAAGGGCTCACAGACACGTGGCATCACAGCTCCTTGCAGGTCCTGGGGGTCTGAACTCAGGTCTCCCAACTTTACAAACATGTCTACTGACTGAGTTGTCTCCCAGCCTTTTTTCCTCTTCCTTTTTATTTATTATTTTGAGACAGGGACCCTCTGTGCAATTGTGGCTGGCCTGGAACCTGCTTTAAGTAGGCAGAGATCCTCCTGCTTCTGCCTCCTGAGCTCTGGGATTAAAGGTGTGCCCCACATGCTTATCTCCCCCCATTTTGAGACAGGATCTTGCTCCGCAGCCTAGACTTTCCTAAATCTTGCAGTCCTCTGCCTCAGCCACCCAAGCACTGAGACAACAGATATGCACTATTGTTCCTGCCCATCGCTCTTACATTCCACATGTAGCCTTAATGTCATCTAAAGTACCGCTTGGCCTTGTGCAGTTAGCCTCTTGGGGTGAGGCTGACAGTTACCCCTGAAAGTTTCCCTGAGCTGTCCTTCCATCTTCCTGGTTTTCACAAACCTTTGTGCTTCCCATTCCCATCCTTGTTTGTATAATTACAGTGTGGCATTTTGAAGCCATTTTTTTTTTCAATACAGGGTTTCTCTACGTAGCCCTACTTGCTCTGTAGAGCCACACCGTGCCCAGCTAGTAATTAGCCATGGAGGAGGCTGCCATAAGGGCAGAATAGCATCCAGACAATGGCTAACAGGCAATGATGGGGATCCAGTGGCTAGCAGGAGGGGAGGCTGGGCATTCAGTGGCCAGCACGGGGCAATACTGGGGGTCCAGTGGCCAGCAGGAGGTGAGGTTGGGGGTCCAGTGGCCAGCAGGGGTTGATGCTGAGAGTTCAGAGGCCAGCATGGGGTGACGTTGGTGGTCTACTGGCAGGGGCAGTGGTAAATGATGGCTGAGGGGGTTCACTGGCGGTGGTGCCTTCAGTGCCTGGGCGGGGGGTGGGCAGGAACTATCCCAAGGCTCTCCGGAACGCTTTACATTCTGTCAGGCAGTCAGCCAGCCTCAGGACTGTGCTTAAATGCCCCACTAGTGACTTTCCAGTGGCCCTGGTACATGCATCCTCTTGTCCCACTGGCAGCCCCAGGTGCCTCCTGTAACTCGGGAAAAGGTCAGTACATGCATCCTCTTGTCCCACTGGCAGCCCCAGGTGCCTCCTGTAACTCGGGAAAAGGTCAGGAGGACCACAAGGCACTGCCAGCTCAGTCACTGACCCCATGGACTTTGGGACTGTTGGTATAGTGCCTCCTAGGCCTAGGGAGGCCTGTGGACTGTGCAAGCCTGTTTTGGGTTCAGCAGGACCTCCACTGGTGGCAGATGTCCACAGGGAACAAGAGTGGCTGGAGCTGGGCACTTGCGACTCTCTGGCCTTAGACTCCCGAGTGCTGGGACTACAGGTAGACTCTAGCGTGCCCAGTCCCACTTTCACTTTCAGATGGACTATCTCCTTCAGCTGCAGCAAGGCCTGCCACCCCTGCTCTCCACCCAGGACCTCCTACAATTAGGAGTGAGGCCTTGGCCTCTTGCCAAACATTGGGCCTGGCTGGATTCCTGCATCAGCTAGGCTCTGATGACACCTTGGGCAGCACGCATCTTCTTGTGAGCAAAGATAGAAATGGTTCGTGCCATGCAAGGGAGTGAGGATGGCTCCACTGACCTGGGGAGGACCCCGGAGACCAGCCTGCAGCAGCGGTCCTCAACCTGTGGGTCAAGACCCCTTTGGTCAAATGACCCTTTCACAAGAGTCGCCTAAGACCATCAAAAAACACATATTTACGTTTCATGACAGTAGTACAATTATAGCTATGAAGTAGCAATAAAAATACTGTTGCTGGGTGGTGGTGTACACGCTTTTAATTCCAGCACTTGGGAGGCAGGTGGATCTCTGTGAGTTTGAGGCCAGTCTGGTCGACAAGAGCTAGTTCCAGGACAAGCTGCAAAGCTACAGAGAAACCCTGTCTCGAAAAAAATAAAAGAAAAGGAAAAAATAAAAATTTTACAGTTGGGGTAACCACAACATGAGGAATTATATAAAGGGCTGCAGCATTAGGAAGGTTGAGAATCACTGTCCCACAGGCAGGGAGGTGGCAGTACTTGCCTTTGAGGAGACAGCCCCGGACAGAACAGCTTCAGCATCTTCGCGCAGGCGCACCGAGCCTTCCTGTACACCATTACCCATCCCAGGCGTGCTGAACAGCGGGAGACTCAACCCTGAGGAACAAGAAGGGCTGGGTGAGGTGAGCTGGACTCAGCGGGATGGCGGCAGCTTGGCTGTTGACTTCTGAGGCTCACCCAGGCCAGCACTTGACTCTTGGCTCCACTCCCAAGAGGGAGAATATGCCCTTGCCCTTGGCTTTAATCAGATTCTGAAGCTGCTGTGCCCTGGGTCGATGGCTTCATCATAACAAACATCTTTCTTTTCTGTCACTTGTACATGGTCATCACAAATAGTCTGCTTTTCTGAACCAGTGCTAGCAGATAAGAGAGGATAAGAGCTGGCTGAGGCCATACAGCAGGGAGAAGAAAGAAAGGATAATCTTCTGACCATCACCAGAATGGAAGGAAATGGAGAGAGATCGGGGACCCATACACCCACAGCCACTGAGTACCAGCCCCACCACCAATCCAGGGTGGACTTCCAGCATGAGTCTATGGCAGCAAATTAAAAAAAAAAAAAAAAAAAACTCTCTTAAGGAAACCAAAGTGAAAAAAAAAAAAAAAAACTCAGAAAGAGAAATTGGGGTTCAACCTATAGATCAAAGAAGCAAAGCAGTCAGCCATTGGCTCTTACCTCGACCTCAGTCTGAAATGGCGATCCTGCCTTCAGGAATCTCAGAATGAGACTGTGTCTGAGAGCTGTCTACTCCCATTTTATAATCCTCTCTAGGGCTGGGATTATAGGCATGCACCACTGGGACTAAAGGCATGCACTTCCCAGTTTCTATGACATCTAGTGTGGCTACTGGGATTAAAGGTGTGTGTTACCATTGTCTGGTCTAAGGCTGACCGGTAGTGCTGTTTTACTCTCAGATCTTCAGGTGAGCTTTATTTATTAAAATACAAATGAAATACCACTACAAGTCTAGACCCAAGGGCTCTCTTTGACACCAGCTGCCTGTTCTCTGCAGAAAGAAATTGTGTGAAGGAAGGCCTTGTTCCCTGCACTCTCCCCTGAAGATCTAGACCAGTGCAGCCACCTGTGTCCCACCTTCTCAGGCCACTAGACCTCAGGGGGAAGCAGAGATGAAGGCATGATAGAGATGTCACTGTGCCCCATTGTTCTTTGAGGTCTTGTCAGCAGACTTGGCGACCCTACCGTTTGGGAGGCTGAGGCAGGAAGACCTGAATCCAAGGCCATCGAGTTTAAGATCAGCTTGGCATCAGTAAAAAGGAAAGGAAAGCCGGGAGCTGGCTCAGTGGAAGAACACTGGCCTAGAATCCACCAGTGAGGGGATTGAGCCCCTGCTGTGACAGACAGCTCAGCAGGGTATCACTAGCCTAGCCTACTTGAGGCTCAGAGCTTAATCCCCATTGTGGAGGGGGGACATCCAATCAACAAGGATGGGGGTACAGCTTTCCTAAACCTGGTAAGTAGGAGGTCTGGGGTGCCATCTCAGGACCAACAAATAAAAGTATAAATGAATGAAAAAAGTGAGAAATCAGCACACAGAGCAGTGTGATGGTGAGCGGTGTGATGGTGAGCAGCAGCTGCAGGAAAGCAATGGCACTAACTGGGAGTTGTAAGCCCCCAGCTCTGCCCTCAATGTGGTTTAGCCTCAATCCAGGAGAAACAGAGGGCCCAGCCCACTGTGGGTGGTGCTACTCCTGGGCAAAGGTCCTGGGTGTTGTAAGAAAGCCTTTAATCTCTGCACACAGGAGGCAGAGGCAAATGGATCTCTGTGAATTTGAGGCCAGTCTGGTTGGTGAGTTCCAGGACAGCCAGGGCTACAGAGTGACACCCTGCCTTGAACAAACCAAAAAGAAAAAGAAAACAGGGAAAAAAGAAAAGAGAAAGGAGGCTGCAGGCCATGGGGAGCGAGCCAGTATGCAGTACTCCTCCACAGCCTCTGCATTAGCTCCTGCCTCCCCTCACTAATACGTGGAACCTGAATTCTAACTGCAATAAAACCCTGTCCTCCCCCAAGGAGCTTTCAGTCGTGACAGAAACTCTGACTAGGACTCATGCCATGTCAGGCAGCTCACTCACAACTACCTGGACTCTAGGTCTGTGGCCTCGACAGGTACCCACACATACTGACACAAATATAAATACAAAAATAAAAATAATACGGGCAGGAGGGTTGGGGGCATGGATCAGCAATAGAGCTCTGTCTGGCCTGTAGGAGGCACTAGTTCCCAGCCCTAGTAATTTAAGGAAGGGAAGAAAAAAATCAAACAAACCAACGACTGAGGTTGGGACAGGAAACATAAATGTGAGCTTGCGTCAGTACCCGAGGTATTCAGAAAGGGGAACCACAGGCTAGGGAAGGAATGACAGCCGGAAGGTGGAAGGACACCGAGTGATGATCCAGAGGTGTCTCCAGGACTCCCCCCACTTTAAGACGAGTGAATTAGATGGTGGGGAAAGGAGAGAACTCTTCTGTGCATGGAGCCATGAAAACGCATGCAACTCCCCAGAACTTATATGGTGGAAGGAAAGAGCCAATGAGCTGTCCCCTGACCTCCAAGTGTGCACTGTGACACAAGTGTGTATGTGCTCACACACACAACCCCATATAAACAAATGCAACAACAAAAACAAAACAAACAAAGTCCCCAGGAGGATGAGGATGTGCAGGCTCTGAGCAGACACATCAGTTATCAAAGGTGCTTGTGGACTTTGGGGCACTGACCCTCAAAACTTACCTCCCAGTGGAACTGTGGGGCAGTGACACAAATATGTGTCTTTGCCTAGTGCATGAGACTGTTTTACCAATAGCACTGCCAGGAAAAAAATGCATGTTTATATAAAACAGGTCTGAAGTCCAGGCACGACTGTGCACACCTCTCACCCTGGCCTCAGGAGGAGTTCAAGGTCAGCCTGGGAAATGTGAAACCTTGTTTCCTAAAAATAAAAAATAGCCTGGCATGGTGGCACACACTTTTAATCCCAGCACTCAGGAAACAAAGCCAGGTAGCTCTCTGAATTGAGCCAGCCTGGTCTACACAGCAGTTCCAGCAGGACAGCCAGAGCTACATGGAGAAACTGTCTTGAAAAACCAAAAAAAGAAAGGAAAAAAAAGGGGGGGTAGCTTTTCATGTGTAAGATCCTGGGTTCTATCCCCAGAGAAATGACAGAATGACAGATGATGGATGGATGGATGGGTGGGTGGATACATGCATGGATAGATGGATGAATGGATGCATGGATAGATGGAAGCATGGATGCATGGATAGGATACAGGGTCAGGAGGCAGGGATAGATCAGAAACCTGATGAGGACTCTGAACTCCAAGTCCAGCCTGAGTACAGAGCTTTACTGACATAGTTGATGAATTAGAAAGTTAAACTGCTTATAAAGCCAGGAGCATCCTGAAAACTCAGCCGGTTTTAACAACTCCAATGACACTACCAGCCCCATGTGGTGGTGACATCATCTACCCTGCAGGTCTGTGGTACCTAGCCTGGGCTGATGTGGGAGTGTCATATATCAATCTGTTGATTTCATTGGTTAAGCAATAAAGAAACTGCTTGGCCCTGATAGGTTAAAACATAGGTGGGAGGAGTAAACAGAACAGAATGCTGGGAGGAAGAGGAAGTGAGCTCAGAGACGCCATGCTCCCCTCTCTGGAAAGAGGCGATAGCTCTGTTCTCTGAGGCAGATGCATGAACTCCGACCCAGCATGAACATAGGCTAGAATCTTCCCGGTAAGACTGATGCTACACAGATTACTAGAGATGGGTTGATCGGGATATGAGAATTAGCCTGTAAGGGCTAGAGTTAATGGGCCAAGCAGTGTTTAAAAGAATACAGTGTCCGTGTAATTATTTCAGGGCATAAGCTAGCAGGCGGCCGGGGTGCTGGGGACGCAGCCCGGCCGTTCCTATTACTACACTGGGCACCTATCTGTTCGACATCCTGGGACACCAGCACTCCCTCTCAGGGCCCAGCCTCTTTCCTCAGCTCATGAGTAGCCCAGGAGGAGTCACAACAGCCCAAAAGTTACTTCTGATGCACTCCAGTGGATGAGGCAGGAGGATCATAAGCTCCAGACAAGCCAGTGATACACAATGAGACCTCAAAAGCAGAAAAACAAAACAACTGAAAGAAAGCTATTTCTGAGCCAGGTGGTGGTGGCGCACACCTTTAATCCCAGCACTCGGGAGGCAGAGGCAGGAGGATCTCTGTGAGTTTGAGACCAGCCTGGTCTACAGAGCTAGTTCCAGGACAGGCTCGAAAGCCACAGAGAAACCCTGTCTCGAAAAACCAAAAAAGAAAAAAGAAAAAGAAAAAGAGAATGAATGGGTGAATAAAGGCTACAAAACAATGCCAAGTGAAGAAGGACAGCCTCTGTGGCTTTCGAGCAGGTGCTGGCTTTGGGGCAGTATGGTCACTGCGGGGCACATGCAGAGCGCTAAGGGGGCACCTTCTGCAGGGCTTGCTGTTAGCTGGTTTCCTAGAAGACCTCTTGGCAGAGTGCACACTGGGTGAACGGCCTGTGTGGAGGAGTGAGACATATACCACAAACAAGGCACAGTGGCAGCATCCCACGCCAGACCTGCCTTTCTGTCTGTCTAATCTGTCTGAATGGAAGACAGCCAGGGCTGCTTTATAGATGGGGAGTTGGGAGTAAAACTGATAGAACCTCTGCCTGAAATTCCCCTGTGAGGAGCTAGGGGTAGAGGGGCTGCCTAGAATCCTCCAATGAAGGGCAGCGGGAGGGGTGGGGTAACATCTTAAGCTCCCCAACCCCCACTGCCAGCACTCTAAAATCTACAAAAAAAAATCTGTAGATAGGGAGGCTGTGGCCTGTTGATCCACAAAGGTGACAGTGACTCCAGGTGGCTACTGGTGTATATACTGGTGTATATACTACATGTATATACATGGCTGCTCACTCACCCTCTACTGAGGAATTCCCCTTACTTTTCGGAGATGCTCAATCAAGCCTAGCACAGGACTCCAAAGGGAGACCCTTTCCCTAGGGAGGCCAGACCTCACAGTTGTCCTAGAAAACCACGTGTTCCTTAATTAAGCCTCCACTTATCCCAGAGGAAGAGGAAGAGCCAAGGGGTGGGGCTGGAGGAGGCTGGACATCAATCCCAAAGTCAAGTAGAACATAACTCTGTCACAAGCAGTGTCTTGAGCAGCTCAGTGCCCTGCAAGCTGACTCTTGGCACTCGGGAGTCACTCTCCAAGCTCATGTCCTGGGACGGGGACAGAAGTCAGTTTCTGAACCAGCAGGCTCAGGACTAGTTAACCTGTGCTTGTTGTAGGCTAATGCCATAGGTAGCTTGGTAGAAGATGGGTCAGGGGAAAGCACACTTGAGGGACGGCAGCCAGGATACCTAGCCTTGGCATGAGGCTACCCAGCCTTTAACAAGCCTGGAAAAAGCCAGGGAAAAGCACATCTGAGGGAGGCTGTAAGACTAGGCCTGCATGACTTTAAAAATCTTGGGATAGGCAACAGTACTTAGTGGGGAGGTGATTTCCTAGCTGGTGCAATATACTGGCCTCCGTCTGTCTCCTGTGCTGCCAGTCTGTTGCCCCGCACTGGGAGTTGTTGCAGGAAGGTCAAATTGAAGGTTGGGCTCGCCTTAGATAATAATAATCACCCTGGCCTCAGTAATGAGCCAGCTGGTGCTCTGGAGTGCCTGTCCTAGGACAAAGCTAGGTGAGATGTCAGTTCAGGAGGACTCCGCAGAATGTGCCTCGCCATCTGAGAGGCTCTGCTCCCCAGAGGCAGGCGGTTCGGTCAGGTGGACAGCGACCCACGGTGGCTTGGAAAGCAAACACAGAAACCGTCTGCAAGCGCTCTGAGGGTGTAGGCTGCTTGCTGGGCAGGTACCAGCTCAAACATAAAGCATCAGTATTGAGCACGCTCACAGTTTCCTAAATACAGTAGGCTATTTGCTTACTATTTGAACTCTGTCTGGTGCTCTGTCATCTAGGGAGGACACACTTAGGGACTAGGCAAACAATGCACCACTGTACAGAAGGGCCAGGAGCTGAAGGTTTCAGTAAAAGGTGGGTAGGGGTGGAATACACAACGAGGAAGGACACAGATGACGACACTAGAGCCAAGCCTCATATCTAACAGCAGATGGCAGTGTTGCCATCCTGTTACTGGTGCTAAGCTGCAGGTGCCAGGCTTTGTCTGGGGTCTATTGGCTATTTCTTCATGTCCTTCCCCAGCGTTAAACATTTACAGTTACACACTGCCCCCAGCCATCCCCATCCTGTCTTTCTCATCTGTGTTCCCTCCTGACTCCTTTCCCCAGTCTCTGTTCTTCAAGATGGAACACCATAGGGACAGTGCCCGGGAAGAAACAGCACAGGGTTCTCTCAGTGTTCAGGCCTGAATTTCCTAGTTAAGGTAAGGTCAGGTAAGCATCTACTGGTCAAGTGGCCATTTTGCTACCTCTCAGCTCTGCTTTCTATGGTCACTTTGCTCAGGATGTGTGTGTGTATGGGTGATGGGGAGCAGATGAAGTGCCAACTATGGAGCAGGGGAAAACATTGATCTGTATGACCCAAATTGGTTTATAGGAAAGATATGTCTTCTATTCTGTTTTTGTTGTTGCCGTTTGTACGTTCTGGTTTTTTAAGACACGGTTCCTCTATGTAGCCCTGGCTGTCCTGGTACTTGCTCTGTAAACCAGGCAGGCCTGGAACTCAGAAATCCACCTGTCAGAGCCTTCCAAGTGCTGGGATTAAATTATGCACCACCACCCAGCTTTGTTTTTGAGACAGGGTCTCGTGTAGCTTAGGCTGGCTTGAACTCCTGATCCTCTTGCCTCAGTCTCCTTTAGCGCTGGATTTATAGATGTGCTACGCCATGCCTGGCTCAAATCCAATTTTGTTTGTTGGTACTGGGGTTGAAGCAAGGCTTCTTCTGGGTGCTGAGAAACTGCTGAAGCACTGAGCTGTATCCACTAGCCCTCTTTTACTCATTTTTGTTTTCTCTTTCAAACAGGGTCTTATACTATTCTTTGAGGCTGGCCAAAAACATGCTGTGCAAGCCAGGCGGTGGTGGCGCGCACCTTTAATTCCAGCACTCGGGAGGCAGAGGCAGGCGGATCTCTGGGAGTTTGAGGCCAGCCTGGTCTACAAGAGCTAGTTCTGAGACAGGCACCAAAGCTACAGAGAAACCCTGTCTCGAAAAACCAAGAAAAAAAAAACATGTTGTGCAGCTGAAAACAACTGTAAACTCCTGACCCTTCTGCCTCTACCTTGTGAATGTTGGGATGACAGGTACACACCACACTTGGCTCAACTAACTTCCATTCAGTACTAGGGATGGAACCCATGACCTCACGGTGCCAGCAAACACTCTACCACTGAGCTGCCCCGCCCTCTCCTACTGCTTTTCCTCGGCCTAAACAAGCAAGGTGGGTGGGGAGTGATGCAGTGACAACTCCAAGACAGCAACTACGGTAGGACAGGTGAGGAACTCAGCATGCAGGAGACTTGGGTTCCATCCTCAGATCCTTGAGTGTCAGATCTCTGGCTATCCAGGGAGGTCTACCTGTACCCCTGCCTCAGGGTTGCAGCCAGCCCCACCCTATCCCTGGAGGGGCTACTGCTCAGTGACAGGTCTGCAGTGGATCCCATAATGACAGTCATCTGAAGCAAATCACTATCAGTCTGCCAATGATAAAGGCTGGTTTCTTTTCTAGTTCATAGAGTTTGGAGTGTCTGGGATGGTGGCTGTTGACTGATAACCCTGCCTGCCAGGCTTGAAGACAGACGGAAGCTCCTCACTCTGTGCTTTGGGGACTGTGACTGTCACCCTGGCTGGGAGCTCTATGCATGCCTCACAATCTCTCAGATTTCAAAAGACCCAGACAGCGCTGGACACCAGGCACAGCTGCTAACCCAGCACAAGGGGTCTGAGGTACAAAGCCAGCCTAGGTGGGACACATGGAAAGTCCCAGGCCAACTAGGGCAACTTAGCAAGACACTGTCTCAAAGATGAGAAGGTCCATATAGGAGTGGGGATACATATAGCTCGGTGGGAATGTACTGAAAAAAGAAAAAAACAGTCAGTGAGACGGCTCAGCAGGAAGAGACTTTGCTGTTGAGCCTGATGGTCAGATCCATCTCTGGAACCTGTCTGGTGAACCGACAGAACTGACTCAAGCACATTCTCCCCCACCACGGTAAATAATTGTACAAAACGTCACTGTCCTCTGTTCTCACCGACCACACTACTACCAGAGGCTCTAGAGAGCTATGCTAGCTCCCTTCAGTTTTTGCTGCTCACGTCAAAAGACCAGGTTCTCACCACAGTGCAGTGCTCTGCACCTGGTCACTCACAGTTATTTGATGGACAGGTAGGTAAATTACCTGGACACTCTGAACTCCACATCTTCATACTTTGCTCTGCTAAAAAACATTTCTGCATTCTTTGAAACCCACCTTGCAAATCTCATCCTCACTCTTGCCAGTGTTACCTGTGCCGAGTGGTTCTCCAGGCAGGTGGGGGTGGCACACGCCTTTAATCCCAGCACTTAGGAAGCAGAGGCAGGTGGATCTCTGTGTTCAAGCCCAGCCTGGTCTACAGAGTGAGTTCCAAGACAGCCAGGGCTACACGGCGAAACTCTGTCTTGAGCCCTTCCCCTAAAAGAAGTGGTTCCTATACCCTGTTCCACTAGATCCCCACTCAGGCTGGGGGCCATGGAAGCACCAGAGCCTGCATGGTGCTTTAGCCTCACCAGCTGTTCCTGTCCTTGCGCAGGTCTCTACTGCTTCCCCGAATGGGGGCAGATCCTACTGCTGCTGTGACAAGATAGAGGCCATGTGACCTCTATATCCCTGTCCTTCCCTGTCACTATATTCCTGGGCAAATGATACAAGCTGGCTAGTATGCTCCCTAACAAGGAAGCAAGCAGGGCTGAGACCAGTGGATCAAATGGGCCATGCAGCACTCCAGCCCAGTGCTCCCCTACCATCTTTCTGTTTGTTTGTGAGGCGGGTCATACTGTGTAGCCCAGGTGGGCCCTGAACTCAAGAGATCCTCCCGCCTCTGTCTCCCCAGTGCTAGGACTAAGGGAGTGTGCCATCATGCCTGACTCTTTATTTGAAAAACGGTCTTATGTATGGCTTTGAACTCAACTATATAACTGAGGATGACCTTGAACTCCTGATCCTTCCGCCACCAAGTCCTGAATGCTGGGAGGACACTTAGCTGTTCTCTGCCATGTTTAAGGGCCATCTGCTCTAGGGAAAGGCCTGAGAGGGAGCAGATTGTCCTCCCACCATGCTGGGAGCTGGGCACCAGGACTGTTTCCTCCAAGGTGGGATGAGGGGACTACACACTGCAGAGGAGGATGCAGTGGCTGCAGGATTCCTGACAGCAGCCTAGACTACTGCTCAGAGTTGCCAGAAGCTTGGTGCACCCATCCATTCTGCAGACAAGAAAGTCACACCTGAGCAAACTGTGAGTTCTGTCATCTACGCTGTTTTTCTTGTCCTAGGTCCCTAAACAATATCTTTGTTACAACTGTGTGTATTGTACTACACCGCTTTGGCTTCTAAATAACCTAAGATGACCTGCAGTCTCAGGACCTAGTGAGCTCAGGCTGGAGAGACAGTTCCAAGGTTAAGAGCATTGGTTGTCCTTACAGTCAGGGGTTTGGCTCCCAGCACACACATGGTGCCTCACAACCATCTGTAACTGTGGTTCCAGGAGATCTGATGTCATGTTCTGACCTCTGCTGGCACCAGGCATGTGGGTGATGCACAAATATACATGTAAGCAAAATATCCACGATGTGGGATGCCCCTCTGTATGTTGTGAATATGTTTTATTACCACTGGTTAATAAAGAATCTGATTTGTCCAACAGCCAGGCAGAATAGTGCCAGGTGGGAAATCCAAGCAAAGATAAAGGGGAAAAGAAGGCAGAGTCAAGGGAAATAGCAGAAGCTGCTAGAGAAGCAAGATGCGAGTTAAAAGGTCACGAGCATCATGGTAAAATATAGAATAACAGAAATGGGTTAATTTAAGTAGCAAGAGCTAGTTAATAATAAGCCTGAGCTAATAGACCAAACAGTTTATAATTAATATTAAGCCTCAGAGTGGTTATTTGGGAACTGGGGAGTGGGAGAGAAACCTCCAGTTACACGTCCATACACAAAAAAATAAAGAGTTGAAGGCCAGCCTGGGCTACAGTGTAAGACCCTGTATCAAAATTAAAAATAAAAATGGTTGGGGAATATAATATAGCTCATAGCTCAATGGGAGAAAACTTGCCTAACATGTACAATACCCTGAGTCCCACCACCAGAACCACAAAAACAAATGAAAGATATCAAGGGAGAAGCCAGACATGGCAGCACACACCTGTGATCCCAGCATTGGAAAGGCTGAGGTAGGAGGACAAGTTCAAGGCTAGCCTGGCCTACGTGGTGGGAACCTTGTCAGAAAGGAAAGAAGGAAAGGAGGAAGTGGGAAAGTGAGAAGGGGAAGGGAGGAGAAAGAGAGACAGAAGTGGGGACTTAAACACAAGGATCTAAGAACCAGCATGACAGAGTAGCTCATTATCTGACTGGATCCTCTCTCTGCAAGTTTGTTTGTTCGTGTGTGTATTTGTTATAAGACAGGGTATCAAGTAGCCCAGGCTGGCCTCCAGCTAGGTACATAGTTGAGGCTGACCTTAAGTTCCTGACCCTCCTTCCTCACCCTCCCAATGCTGAGATGCTCAGGCAGGCATCTGATGGGCCATAGGCAGGCAGCACCATGCCCAGCTGTTTTCCAATGTTTTGAAACACAGTGGGCCAAGCTGACCTTGAACTTCTGGCCAGCATTGGAGTCACAGGCGCTTGTCCCCTTTGCCTGAGTTGCTGTCACAAACAGTCACGGCAGAGCTGATGTGGGACTGTGGAGAAGAGCCTTCTGTTTAGCTGTGAGGCCTGCTGGGATCAGGACCCTCTGGAGGCTCTGAGGATAATCTGCCCCGGGCCTAGTGGCTGCCAATGGCCCTGAAGGTTTTGGCTTGTGGTCCCATCACTCCAGGAGCTTCTTATCCTGCTAGCCCTCTCCCTAACAGCTGTCTCTACGCCATCTTTCCTCCTCATAAGGATGCCAAGTGTCAGTGTCTGTACATCCCTGGCATCACTTCTGAGACAGGGTTTCAATAGATAGCCCAGGGATCCTCTAGTCTCCTCAGCCTCCCAAGTGCTGTCTCACAGACCCTCACTGGGCTCACAGTAAAAGCTTAATACCCGACAACGAGACAACAAAACAATGGACCACAGTACAGGCTGTGTATTCTTCTCCTCTGCTCCCTTCACAGAGTATATCCTGGGATGTGAGCATGTTTGCAAGATGGTCACAGCAAAAGGTGCCTCAGCAAGAAAACAGATGTCCAACAGGCACATTTAAAAATAGCACAGTGACCCAGGAGGATCAACAGGGGACAGCATTCTACTTCTCCAGCCCTGTTACGAGCTCCTATTCTATATAACTTTCTTTTCATACCACAGAATACTTTTTCCTTTTATCTATCTACCTACCGACTTACCTATCTATTTATTTTTGAGACTGGATCTCCCCCCCCACCCCCCAAAACAGGATTTCTCTGTGTAGCTCAGGATCTCCTGGAACTCCCTCTGTAAATCAGGCTGGCCTCAAATGCAGGGATCCCCTACTTCCTGAGTGCTGGGATGAAAGGTGGGTTTTTTCTCTTCTACTCTTTTTTTTTTCCCGGTTTTTTTTTTCCCCCGGTTTTTTGAGATAGGTTTCTCTGTAGCTTTGGAGCCTGTCCTGAACTAGCTCTTGTAGACCAGGCTGACCTCGAACTCACAGAGATCTGCCTGCCTCTGCCTCCTGAGTGCTGGGATTAAGGGCGTGCGTGACCAGCACCTGGCTGTTTTTGTTTTGTTTTGTTTCAGGCAGGATCTTACTATGTAGCACAGGCCAGCCTGGAATGCTCTAGTCTCCTGCCACAGCATTCTGGGATTACCAGAATGCTCCACCACCACTGCCAGAGAATCTTACTTTTCAGTCATTATATTTTAAAATTAAAAATGCGTTTCTGGGGCTGGAGAGCTGTTCAGTGTTTCAGAGGACTGGCTGTTCTTTTTTTAGAGGACCCAGCACCCACATGGTACTCACAAAGATCTGTGACTCTAACTCCAGGAAATCTGCTGCGCTCTTCTGGCCTCTACTGTCACTGGGCACGCATGTGGTGCACAGACAAACATGCAGCCAAACACATAAAATAAAAAAAAAAAAAAAAAAACCTCGGGGCTGGCTCAGCAGTTAGGAGCATTGCCTGCTCTTCCAAAGGTCCTGAATTTGATTCCCGGCAACCACATGGTGGCTCACAACCATCTGTAATGAGGTCTGGTGCCTTCTTCTGGCCTGTAGGCATACAAACAGAATATTGTATACAAAAATAAATATTTTTTTTAAAAAAAAAAAACCTTTCCACTGTATTTCTGACTCTGGGAGATGGCTCAGTGGGTACCTATTGTGAAATCAGGACAGGGGTTCTAGGTGTGTGAGAGAGCTCATCGGATAAAAGGGGTTTGGTGCCAATCCTGATTCTGACTTTCACCTCCAGAGCCCACATGGTAGGTAGAAAGAACCAAGTTCACAAATCCTCTGATCTCCATCAACACCTGCTCCTTGTCACATGCACCCACTCACACTTCTATTCCCGTTCTCCACAAATAAAGAAATATAATTTAAAACTTTTCAAAGAGGACCTGAGTTCAAATCCCAAGCACCCACATGAAAATACAGGCATGGCCTTGTATGTATTATTAACTTCAATGTTGGGTCAGAAAAACAGGAAAATTCCAGGAGCTTGCTGGCCACTTAACTAGCCTAGTCAAAATGGCCAGCTTCTGGTTTAGTGAGAGACCATGTCTCAGGGGAATAAGGTGGAGCACAACAGAAGACATCCAACATCTGCTCCGTATATACACACAGGTGTGCAGACACACAGCGACAACTACCACCACCACCACACAAACACAAACACAGTTCTGGCGCTGGGGAGATGGCTCAGCAGAGAAAAGGCTTACACACAAGGCTGAGACCCCGAGAAGCTGCAATACACCGAGGACCCTTTGGAGACAGGTGTGGTGGTAAATGTGCACCTGTAATCTCAGCGGTGACATGGGAGGTGCAGACAAGAGAGTTCCTGAAATTGACCAAGGGCCAGTTAGCCTTGCGTACACAGCTGAGAACAGGGCCCTGAGGAGGAACACTCGAGCTTGTCCTCTGATCCCCAGACATACACCATGACCTGTACACATGCACAGAAAAGATAAAGAAAAAATAACAGGACAAAATGAATGTTTTTGTGCGGTTCTGAGATGGAATCATGACTTCCCAGTGTCAGGCAGGTGTCCTAAACCTATGCCATGACCCTTGCCAAAAGTGAAATGGCTATTTTCCCTTTATTCTTTCTTCCCCAATATAATATTTTTATTAATAATTTGGGAATCTCAGCCGGGCGATGGTGGCACACGCCTTTAATCCCAGCACTTGGGAGGCAGAGGCAAGCGGATCTCTGTGAGTTTGAGACCAGCCTGGTCTACAGAGCTAATTCCAGGACAGGAACCAAAGCCACAGAGAAACCCT
>NW_004949179.1:619691-624958 GCF_000317375.1 Microtus ochrogaster
ACTCGGGAGGCAGAGACAGGCGGATCTCTGTGAGTTCGAGACCAGCCTGGTCTATAAGAGCTAGTTCCAGGACAGGCTCCAAAACCACAGAGAAACCCCGAAAACAAAAAAACAAAAAAACAAAAAAAAAAATACCACCTCAAACCAAGTCCAATTTGTGGCTCAGACTGGTGTTGAATCCACAGTCATCCTCCTGTTCAGCACCAAAGTGCTAGGATTACAGGCCTGAAGCACCACACCTGGCCACAAATGAAGTTTTACAATTAATGCATTTGTTTATTCATTTAAGAAGGTTTATTTACTTTTTTGCCAGGCGGTAGTGTCACACACCTTTAATCCCAGTACTCAGGAGGCAGAGGCAGGTGGATTTCTGTGAGTTTGAGGCCAGCTTGGTCTACAGAGAGAGTTCCTGAACAGCTACACAGAGAAACCCTGTCTTGAAAAAAAAAAAAGAAAAAGTTTATTTTTATTTTATGTATGTGGGTGTTTGCCTGCAGGTATGTCTGTGTACCCATGTGTGTGCAGAGACTGCAGCGGGCAGGAGAGGACAATGGATTCCCCTGGAGCTGGAGCTGGCTGAGTGCTGGCAATCTGGTCTTCTGAAAATGCAGTCAGTGCTCTTAACTGCTGAGCCATCTCTTTCTATCCCTTATCTATCTACTTGTGAGACAGAGTCTCACTGTGTTGCCATGGCTGGCCTCAAACTCACAGACAGATCTGCCTGCCTCTGCTATGCCTGGCTTATTGATTTATTTTGAGACAGCCTGAGACAGAGTCTCATGTAGCTTAGGATGGTCTCAAACTAACTGTGTAGCTGAAATTGGCCTTAATGCCTGACTCCTCCTGCCTCAACCTGCCCAGCTCTGGGTTAATACTACCTACTACTACCTCTGGGCATGTACTACCTACCATACATACCTCACCAGAGGCAGTTTTCAAAATAACCTCCCTTTTTAATACTTATTTTCATCTTTTAAAAAAATTTATGTACATGCAAGTGTACAGGTACCTGAGGAGGCCAGAAGAAGACAGGAAATCCTCTGAAACTGGAGTCACAGATAGCTGTGAGCTTCCATTCAGGTGATGGGAGCTTAAACTCGGGTCCTCTGCAAGAGCTGCCAGGTCTCTTAACTACCTCGCCAGCTTTCTAGCACTCTGAAAAATGCATTCATTCATATTTATTTATTTATTTATTTATTTATTTGGTATTTCAAGACAGGGTTTCTCTGTAACTTTGGTGCCTGTCCTGGAACTAGCTCATGTAGACCAGGATGGCCTCAAACTCACAAAGGTCCACCTGCCTCTGAAAAATTCTTTTTTTTTTTTTTTTTTTTTGGTTTTTTCAAGACAGGGTTTCTCTGTAGCTTTGGAGCCTGTCCTGGAACTCCCTTGGTAGACCAGGCTGGCCTCGAACTCACAGAGATCCGCCTGCCTCTGCCTCCCGAGTGCTGGGATTACAGGCGTGCGCCACCACCGCCTGGCCCAAAATTCATTTTTTTAAAACACCATTTATAACCAGGTGTGGTGGCGCATACCTTTAATCCAGCACTTAGGAGGCAGAGGCAGGCGGATCTCTGTGAACTCTATGCCAGCCTGGTCTACAGAGAAAGTTCTAGAACATCCAGGGTTATGTTTTTATTTATGTTTCACAAATAAATAGACAGACAGATAAATAACAAATGGGTCTGGGAGCACAGCTCTCTGGCAAAACATTTGCCTAGCAGCCATGAACCACTGGCCTTCATTTCAACACCAGAGCAACAGGTGACTAGTTCTTTCTGTGTGTGTGTGAGTGCGTGTGTATGAACATGTGCAGGAGTATGCATGTATGTGTGGCGTATATGTGCATGCATGTGTGTACATGTCTGTATGTACACACAAGCATGCATTTACGTATGTATGTCTTTGTCAGATGCCTCCCTGGAATGGTACTCTTAATAACTGAGCTAGCCCTCTAGACCAGTGGTTCTCAACCTGTGGGTCTCGACCCCCTTAGGAGGTTCACTATCAGATATTTACATTATGAGCCATAACAATAGCAAAATAGCTTCATATTCATGAAGCAGCAATGAAGTAATTTTATGGTTGGGGTATTATTTTGAAAACTGTGTCTTGGCTGGGCGGTGGTGGCGCACACCTTTAATCCCAGCACTTGGGAGGCAGAGGCAGGTGGATCTCTGTGAGTTCGAAGCCAGCCTGATCTACAGAGCAACCCTGTCTTGAAAAACAAAAAGAAAGAAAGGTAGAAAGGAGGGAAAGAGAGAAAGGAAGAAAAAGAAAACTGTGTCTCTCTGTGTCTCTGACTAGGTAGCGCGTGCCTGGTACCTTACGACATGAGGAACTGTATTAAAGGTCCCAGCGTTAGGAAGGTTTAGAACCACTGCTCTAGCCTTGTTTCTCTTATTGGCTTACGGCTTGACACATCAAGCTAGGCCTGCAGATCGGCCAGCCCCAGGGACTCACTGGTCTCCACCTTCCTGCCCGGGTTTCATACTTATCTCATACAGGTTCTAGGACTCAGGTTCTCATGTTTGTACAAGCACCAGTCAGCTATCATCTCTGCCTCAAACTGTTTTTGGGGGGGTGCCTTATCACAAAATATCAAGACCCAATTTGGGATGCCATTTGGGGTCAGAGATTCCATCCTCCAAGTTAATCTCAAACAACCATTCCACGACGGCAGGTCTCATCTTGTGCCCTCTCCAAGGTTTCTCCTTGGACCTGCAGAGAGGGACTGGGATAGGTCCTTTCACCTCACTATGGAGAGGATCAGAAGTTCATTGTAAGGGCTGCTTCCTGAGCCAGGACATCCAAGGGGAAAGATCAAAGGCTCTCCTGCACCACTGCTAACCGGCCACAGGCCAGGAGAGCCCTTAAAACAATCCTGTCTGAGCGGGCTACTGGAGGAAACAGGCCTTCCACTTTTTCCCCAAGAGAATAAAGCTAGTTAGTTAGTAGTTCCCTTGACCTGGCCCTGGCAGTTGCGCCTAAACATGAAGACGGGGGCTCTCTGAGGGGCTGCACATGGGAAGCAGGGTGCTGACCCACCCATACTCATTCCCTACTGACCCCATGCAGCACAAGCCTATACAGAACCCACAGTCAGCTATAATCTTGTCATTTGATAGCTGTTTTTTGCTTTGCTTGACACAGGGTCTCAAGTAACCCAAGTGGATCTTGAACTTGCTGTGTAGCTGAAGATGACCTTGAACTCCTAATACTTCTGTCTCCACCTCCTAAATGCTGAGGTGGTGGTTATGGGTACCAAACAGGCACTTCTGGGGTTTTCTGGCTGTTTGGTGTTATTGAGACAAGGTCTTACTATGTTCTACAGGGTCTTGCTAAGTATCTCACGCTGACCTTGAACTCACGACCCTCTAGACTCAGCCTCCCTGGAACTAGGACCACAGGTGTGCACAGAATGACTGACAATCTAATCTATTGGAAACAGAGTCTCACTATGTAGCCCTGGCTATTCTGAAACTCACTGTGTAGACCAGGCTGGCCTCAAACTCACAAAGATCCACCTGCCCCGGCCTTCCAAGAACTAGAATTAAGTACACCATTGCTAGCATGTACTGATTTTGTAACTACATTTTACACTTACCTTATCAAATTTTAATTTTATATGCACAGTCTATATATGTGTGTATAAAAGAATGAGCTGGGCAGTGGTGGTGCGCACCTTTAATCTCAGCATTCAGGAGGCAGAGGTAGATGATTCTCTGTGAGTTTAGGACAGTCTGGTCTACAGAGTGAATTTCAGGACAGGCAAAGATACACAAAGAAACCCTGTCTCAAAAAACAAAAAAAAAAGAGCCGGGCAGTGGTGGGGCACGCCTTTAATCCCAGCACTTGGGAGGCAGAGGCAGGCGGATCTCTGTGAGTTCGAGACCAGCCTGGTCTACAAAGCGAGTTCCAGGACAGGCTCCAAAACCACAGAGAAACCCTGTCTCAAAAAACCAAAAAAAAAAAAAAAAGAAGAAGAAGAAGAAGAAAGATAGAAAAAGAAAGGAAGGAAGGAAGGAAGGAAGGAAGGAAGGAAGGAAGGAAGGAAGGAGAATGTGCACATAGAGGCTGAGCAGATGGTTCTGCAGGTAAGAGCTCTTGCTGGCAGGCAAGCATGAAGACCCAAGTTCAAATCCCCAGCACCCATGTAAAAAGTCAGGCATGACTGCTGGAGCAAAACCAGACATCCTCCCCTGGCCTGTGTGTTCATGTGCATCTACACACATGTGCACATATACACCACACTCATACACAAAAAGAACATTTGTATACACACATATGCATGTAAATAGTCTCATATACATGTGTACACACCACACACATATTCTTATTATAATTTTTTGCAAAGCTGAGGGTAAAACCCAAGGCCTTGAAAATACTACAGAAGTATTCTACTACTGAGCTGCACCCCATGACCTTGCTTGAAACTGAATGGGAAGTCCTGAAGGCTACAGTTTCCACAGGAGAAGCTGAAGGTGACATGACCAGGAGGGACATTCTGGCAGTATCCTCTGTGAAAGGGGAGAGCACCGAGAGTGACAGCACAGGGTCAGTCTTACAGGAAAAAAAAAAAAACCGTCATTGATTTTCCACCATCCTCCTTCTATGCTGCACACATATAAACTGGACTCAGGAGAACTACAAAACTTCCAGAAAAATCTTTCTTCCCCAACCCAGCTTTTTCACTGGAAGATTTATACAGTTGAAACACTATCCCTCCCAACTCTGAGAAGTATTTCCTTACTGCTTAGCAGTCAAGGAGCTTGGGCAGGTCACGAAGAAGGCTTGGTCTGACCACAACCAGCAGCACCCCAGATGTTCAACACCTCCACACCCACCAAGACCTGGAGAGGCACGCTCGCTCAGGCAGCCACCTAGGGGCTGTGTCTTCCAACTAAGCATTTCCGGATCCAATCAGTCACGACTTGGGAGAAATGCCTGGGAATGGGTGGAGTGAGTATGGTAGGGGTTCCCCTCCTCCACCAGCCCCAGAGAGATAAACATAAGCAACCAGCCACTGACAGGAGTGGACTTGAAGAGTAGGCTCAGAGCCTGATCAGCATTCTAGGGCTTCAGATCTGTGGCTGGTAAAATGGGGGTCAAAAAATAAACAAACAAACAAAAAGAATTATAAATCCCAGCACTCGGGAGGCAGAGGCAGGCGGATCTTTGTGAGTTCGAGACCAGCCTGGTCTACAGAGCTAGTTCCAGGACAGGCTCGAAAGCCACAGAGAAACCCTGTCTCAAAAAATAAAAAT
>NW_004949179.1:625058-627369 GCF_000317375.1 Microtus ochrogaster
TATATATATTGTGTGTCTGTGCACACGCGTATGCATGCACACACCATAGAGCCCACGTAGAGGTCAGAGGACTTTTGGAAGTTAGTTCTCTCATCAGTTGGACCCTGGGGCTAGAACCGGCTGACCCATTTCACCTCAAGCACTCTTCATACGAGTTCAAGGACAGCCTGGGCCACAGAACAAGTGTGGACTTGACCCCGAAAGTAAGTAATCGATAAATACAACAATAAAATAAAAAAGTAGAAAAAAAAAACACTGTTAAAACAATAAGGGGCCAAGTGCGGTGGCATAAACCTTTAATCCTAGTACTTGGGAGGCGGAGGCTGAGAGATCTGAGTTCGAGACCAGCCTGGTCTACACAGTGAAACCCTGCCTCCAAAAATAAATCACCAACACGCGCACAACTACACAGAAAAAAAAGCAATTTTTTTTAAACTACAAGGGAAAAGTTAGGTGGGTTTTGTTTTGGGAATGATGCGATGGTTGAACGACGGGGACCGGGAAAAGCACCAGGTGCACGTGTGCAGCAGAGGGCAACCGCAGCCGGGTGGCACCCGAAGCTTCCACCGGATTCCGAGGAGGGACAGAGGGACAGACGGACAGGGAAGATCGGTGAGGGGATGGGTCACCGAGGCACGAGAGTGGGGTGGCAACCTCGGCCTCCGCAGGGCTGTCACCCGCAGGGCAGGTCGGCGTGAGATCAGGGTTCGGCCTGGCCGTGAGGACCCCGAGGACGCGCGCCCCGGAATGAGAGGGGATCTGTCACCTCAGCGCTCGCGACGCTGCTGTCACAACGGAACGACCCGTGCCGCGCTTCCCCCCGGCCCGAGCCGCGCGGACCCAGCCACCCCGCGGCGCCTGCGCTCCTGGAGCTGCGCTCACCTGCCCGGACGCGTCGCCTCCGCCGCCGCCACAGCCGCCTCAGCCGCCGCAGCCGCCGCAGCCCCTCCTCGCGCGGCCCGAAGCTCGCGGCCCGGGCGGGGCCCAGGCCGTGCAGCCATTGGCCAGGTTCTGACCAGTCAGCGCCGGAGACGGCGAGAATTGGGAAGCGAGACGCGGACGGACATTTTTTCTGACCAATCGGTGGTGGAGGGGGCGAGGCTCCATGGAGGGGCGGCTCCGGTTCTCCGAGCGGTCGGCACCGGGTCCGAGCAGGGAAGCCGGGCGGGGAGGCGTGCGAGAACCCGCGGAAAACAGACAGAACGCTCGACCAATTGCCGGGGGTGTGGGCGGAGCTACGGAGAGAGGCGGCGCTTGTTCTGAGTTCGCTGCTCAGAGAGACAGAAGCAAGGATTGGAGCCCGGAGAAAACGGGCAGAGCTCTCGACCAATAACTGAAGGGAAGAGGCGGGACCTAGAGACGGGCGAGGTTGGAAGCCAAGCACCACCAAACGGGCAGCGCTCTCGGCCAATCTCTGAAAAGCAAAGTCGGGACTGGTGTAAACTGGTGCCCAGAGAGGGCGAGGCTGGACGAACGGAGGGTGTAGCCGGGAGGGAAACGATGATTGGGTTCTAAAGATGTACACTTCCCGTAACCAATCGCAGCAGCCGTGGGCGGTGCAGCCTCCGGGAGACCCGGCGCGCCAGGCGCAGACCGTAGCAATTCGTTTTGCCCGGGTTGGTCTCGTAGCAGGCGCTGCCTCCTCGGGTTTCTGCTCAGTGCAGAGGCCTAACTCCTCCCTGAACTTAGACCTTGACAGCTGAAGGACGTTTGGTTAATTCTCAACCCTCCCCTCCCCTACTGCTCCCCTGGACGAGACACAAAGGTTAGAAACGCCAGATCACTCAGCCTCCCTCTGCAACTCGAGCTCATGTGCAAACGTGAAAATCAAAAGTGGAATCGTGCTGACGGTATCTGTCTGATTTTCTGAAATTGACGTACCTGTGTTCAATCTTTATCCTTCACAAGTTCTTAAGACGTCCCTGTGGGACCTGACCCTGCTAAGGCATAAGTGAATTAGCCGAACAATACACAATCACGAGTCAAATGAACACAGAAACTAATACAGAGAGGTCAAGTTCTTTGTACAGCACTTTAGCTATTCAATTTGTGGGTTTTTTTTTTTTCCAAGGCAAGGTTACTCTGTAGCTTTGGAGCCTGTCTTGGAGCTAGCTCTTTTTATTTATTTATGTATTTATTTATGTATTTATTTATTTATTTATTTATTTTTACAGTATTCTGTCTGCATGTATGCCTGCAGGCCAGAAGAGGGTACCAGATTTCATTAAAGATGGTTGTGAGCCACCATGTGGTTGCTGGGAATTGAACTCAGGACCTCTGGAAGAACAACCAGTGCTCTTAACCTCTGAGC
>NW_004949179.1:627674-630388 GCF_000317375.1 Microtus ochrogaster
CCCCCCCCCCCCGCAGGAGTGTTCGGGTTAAAGGCCTGCACCACCACTGCCCGGTTCTAGCTATTCAACTTGTATGTAAAACTCTGAACTCCTTGAAAAGGGAGTAAGGCAATGGGGAACAGAGCAATCTGAGTTACTGTGCTCAAGCTTTGGGGAGAACAATTCTGAGACTCAATCCTGTTCCCTCCTACCCTGTATAGAAGCAGAACAAAGAAGTCACCCAAATAGCTCAGTGGGTATATGTTAAGACCCACCTAAATTATTGCCAAATTAAAGCAAGCAACTAACTAAAGGAAAATTCGTGTGTGTGTGTGTGTGGACTTGGGCTGTCTCTTCTGAAGGTGGGGTTCAAGAGATCAACATTGGACATGGGGAAGATAGGTTCTTATAGCTCAGGGGTAGGGGCTTTCCAAATGGGGAATTTGGCAGGCAAATGGGTGGGGCGGAACAAAAGCCTTTTAAGGTAGTTATAATGACCTAATGAAACAAAGACGTACGGTTGTGAAGTGGTCACAAGGTGACCATGGCAAGAAAGCCATAGCAAGGTGGTTATAACAAGGTGGGGTTTTTATTGTTTTTATTTATTTTTTTTTTATTTTTGAGTGGGGGGCATTGAGACAGGGTTTTTCTGTAGCTTTTTGGAGCCTGTCCTGGAACTCACTCTGTAGACCACACTGTCCCCGAACTCAATGAGATCTGCCTGTCTCTGGTCTCCTGAATGCTGGGATTAAAGGCTTGTGCCACCACCGCCCAGCAAGCTGGTCATATAACAAGGTGGATAGACCAACTTCTTGAAACAGAGGCATGGTTGCTATTTCCTGGAACAGTCAGTACAAAACCATTTGTAGTTAAGGTTACAGGTGGGCCATAGGGCAATCCTTGAGAAACAAATTTAATCATAAACAGGAATAAGCCTAGTTGTTTTTACTGTCTGATGACTTTGAACCCCAAGATGGAGGCAGGCTGGTTCTTCATAAGGCACTGATCTGGCCACCAGGCCTAAGGACCCTCATGATGGAGAGAGAGAACAGACTCTCAGAAGTCGTCTTTCAACCTCCACACACCTGTGCAATGGCATGTACACGCCCAAGGCCCTGCTTCTTGGTGAAGCAGAGGATCATGGGGAGGCATTGAAAGTGCTCACAGCTGAGGGATGTACACCACCCTATGTTCCTTGTCCCCAGGACCATCTATAGGCCCATTCTCTTCTCTGACTTCCTGGATTTCTTTTTTCTCGAGACAGGGTTTTTCTGTATAGCTCTGACTGTCCTGGAATGCACTCTGTAGACCAGGCTAGCCTTGAACTCAGAGATCCAGCTGCCTTTGACTGGGATTAAAGGCGTGTGCCACCACTGCCCAGCTCCAAAGATGAACTCTTATTTCCTATAGTTTTGGGCAGAGCAATTTCAGACGATCTTGTGAGGAATTGGGGTTAAGCTTAATATTAAGACTCAGATTTCAGAGTTGTGTAAAGCCCCCAATCTTCCTCCCCAAAGTTCAAATAGACAGACTCATATTGCAGAAGCCATTTTCTCCCTGCTACTGTGGGACTCTCCACGGATTCATTCACTGCAGCCTTCCCAGTAGAAAAGAAGACATTCTATTTGTTTGTTCTTTTTTTTTTTTTTTTTTTTGGTTTTTCGAGACAGGGTTTCTCTGTGGTTTTGGGGCCTGTCCTGGAACTAGCTCTGTAGACCAGGCTGGTCTCGAACTCACAGAGATCCACCTGCCTCTGCCTCCCGAGTGCTGGGATTAAAGGCGTGCGCCACCACCGCCCGGCAAGAAGACATTCTAAAGAGACACTAGTGGGGCTGGAGAGATGGCTCGGTGGCTAAGAGCACTGCCTGCTCTTGTAGAGGACCTGAGTTCACTTCCTAGCACCACATAGTGTTGGGTCCATGGGGGTCACACAAAGATGGGGACACACCACCAAAGTTTATAAACCAGAAGCAAACTTTATTCCAGGAAAAAATAAAAAATTAGAAAATAAATCTGCATGGCACAAAAAGCTTATCAGCTAGCTGAGACCACAGCCAGAGATGGACTTATGAGGCTGTAGCAAAGGCTGGTTTTTGAACTCCTCCTTTTATAGCAAGCATTAGGCAATAACAAAAGAATTTTTACAACCTCAAGGTAAAACTCAGATACAAACTGCCCTTCTTTTGTTATTTTCATTAGCAGGATTTTTCTCAGTTAAAGCAGTGTTTGTATTCAGTCCGTTGTCTCTCCCTGGCAGTGTTTACCTAGGCTCTGCTCCCCTGACACAGCAAGTTTTAAATGACATGGAAGGATATGGGAAATGCACAACCAAAGTCAGAGGTCACATCCTTCCCACCCACCCCCCAAAAAAAGAAAATGTCACCCCAGTCCCTAACATCCTTACACCCAAAGAGTCTGGAATGTTTGGGTTAAAGCTTCACCTTAGTCCCTGGCATCCATATATCCAAAAAGTCTGGAATGTTTGGGTGGAAACTTCCATTCCAAGTCCCCTACTCAGTCTCGCAAATAGAGCTATGGGCTTTATAGTGGAGTAACCCACTGTTAATTAATCCTTTATGTTGTTGTTGTTGTTGTTTCGAGACAGGGTTTCTCTGTAGCTTTGGAGCCTGTCCTGGCACTACTAGCTCTTGTAGACCAGGCTGGTCTCGAACTCACAGAGATCCACCTGCCTCTGCCTCCCGAGTGCTGGGATTAAAGGCGTGCGCCACCACCGC
>NW_004949179.1:630568-632536 GCF_000317375.1 Microtus ochrogaster
GGGTTTCTCTGTGGCTTTGGAGCCTGTCCTGGAACTAGCTCTGTAGACCAGACTGGTCTCGAACTCACAGAGATCCACCTGCCTCTGCCTCCCGAGGACTTTTTATATTTTTATTTCTGGAATTTATATATATCCGCCCAGCTAGGAATCCCGTTTCTTGCTGACACTGGCTGTACCCTTCCTCTCTGCCTCTCCCTGAATCCAGACTGGGCTGATAGCCAGCAAGTCCCAGACATCCTCCTGTTTCTGCCCACTTGGTCCAGCTTTGGGATGACAAGCTGGTGTGGCCATGCCCAACTCTTTTACGTGGGTGTGGGGATGGGGATTCCGAACCTTGTGCTTGCGTAGCAGAGCAAGCCTTCTCATAGCCATGGAACCATCTGTGTCTGCCACACTCTTTGATGTATCGGT
The DNA here is from genome assembly GCF_000317375.1 of Microtus ochrogaster. Taxonomy (NCBI): domain Eukaryota; kingdom Metazoa; phylum Chordata; class Mammalia; order Rodentia; family Cricetidae; genus Microtus; species Microtus ochrogaster. Next base: position 630,980 of record NW_004949179.1, read on the forward strand.
GTCACTATATAGCCCTGGCTGTCCTGGAGCTCATCATGTAGACCAGGTTTGCCAGAAATTCAGAGATCCACCTGCCTCTGCCTCTGCCTCTCCAGTGCTGGGATTTAAAGGCCTATACCACCATGCCATGTCTGCCATGTTTAATTTTTGATAAAGGATCTTATATAGCCTACACTGTACTCAGACTTGTTTTGTAGCCAAGGATGTCCTTGAACTCCTGGTGAGTGCTGGGATGTCAAGTGTGTGCCACCGCACCTGGTTAGTGAGATGCTGGGAGGGAGCCCAGGACCTCAGGCACGCTAGGCAAATATCATCCCACAAAGCCCCAGCCTGAGACCTAGTTGGGTCTTTAATTGAATGGCTCAGCCTGCCTTGTTAGAACCACCAGAGCCCAGGTTCCAGCCGTAACAGCTCTAGCAACAATAGAGTTAAATGGCCCCACAAAGGGGCTGGTGTCCCCATCCAGAGAACAGAGAGCCTTACTGTGGTGCTACCAGGCTTTGATGCGATGCAGGGAGGAAGGAGGGAGGGTGGAGGGAGGTAAGCTCCTGGAAGGCCTCAAGGTTCCCTACCAACAATGCCAACTGAGGCAAGGGTCAGGCAGTGGTCCAGCACTGAGCTGTCTCTGCCAATGGTGCCAGAGGCACTGGCTGGGTCTGGGTTTGGCAGCAGCAGCATTAGCAGCAGCAGCAGCAGCAGCGGACACTTCATTGTGGCCCTATGGTGGAGAGCACTTGGCAGGGATCACAGCCTCTCTGAATGCTTGGCCTCAGACAAGACTGTCTCTACTGTTTGCTTCCTCTCCTCTGGGAATCCCAGGGCTGTCTTCAGGGCCAAAGATCAACTAAAGCCCAAAGTCACTTGCCCAAGATTAGGGAAAGCAAGGGTAGTTAAGTGGTGGGGCAGGAGGGCAATCCAGGGCCTCAGTGCCATGTGGGCCTCTGGAATGAATTAAGTCTCTGTCTCATCTGGAAAATGGGGCTCATGGTCCTGGAGTCTCAGAGATTTGTAAACAATGAAAAGTCATTAACAACAGAGCAAGGTGGGGAACCCTGGGATCCTAGCCCTGGGGAGGCAGAGGCAGGAGGATCAGTAGTTTAAGGCTATTCTCTCCTATGTGAGAGCCTGTCTAAAAAAAAAAAAAAAATTACACAGAGAAACCCTGACTCAAAAAACCGCCGCCGCCGCCGCCACCACCACCACCACCACACAACAACAAGGCTAAGTAGTTGAGAGCACGTACAGCTCTTCCAAAGGACCCGAGTTCAGTTCCAAGCACCCACATCAGGTGGCTCACACGTGACTGTATCTCCAGCTACAGAGGATGCCTTTGACCTCCACAGGTATTTGCACACACATATGCACAAAATTAAAAATCATAAAAATATTGCTTTAAGAATCAAAACAAAAATAACTGGGCATGGCCAGGCGGTGGTGGCGCATGCCTTTAATCCCAGCACTTGGGAGGCAGAGGCAGGTGAATCCCTGTGAGTTCGAGACCAGCCTGGTCTACAAGAGCTAGTTCCAGGACAGGCTCCAAAACCACAGAGAAACCCT
>NW_004949179.1:632636-635844 GCF_000317375.1 Microtus ochrogaster
ACTGAGCATGATGACATACACATTTAAACCAGGGCTTAGTATTAGGAATATTTTCTAACGCAAGCTCCCTGCTGACACAAAAATTCCCAATCAAGCCAAATCAAAACAAGCCAAATTAAGAAATATCCAGGTTTAATGGGAGTTCTGCGCTCTCAGGTGGACTCAAAAGAGGGGGAAACCAGGAAGCCACGGAAAAAGCGACCCCCAGGAGGAAGAAAGGGAGACCAAGTGTTCCTCTTTGGGGGGGGGGGGGGATCACTTAAATACCCTAGGGGGGAGTGGCCTGCTGGGATTTGGAGTCCAGACCAGGCCTGGGGGCTGGGATAGATGCAAGGGACTGGGGCCTATGCTCCCAACTTGACGTTCCAGACTCTTTGGATATTGGGATGACAGAAAATTAGAATGGTAATTATGACAAACATTTAGGCTCTCTTTGGGAACAAAGGGCGTAGACTCAAATCTGGCTACTCCCTGCGGGCACGGGGTGGCGTGGGGAAGAGGAGAGCCAGGTGTCCACGTTTAGTGAGGTGTGGCTGGAAAGGCATCCCATGAACTGTCATCCCGGGAGAAGGCAGGCAGCTGTTCCTTGGGGGTGATGAGAAGGTAGGTGGCTAGGAAAAAAAAATTGTTATTGCTAAAGATGAGTGTGCCAGGATGAGGAGCAGGCAGGCCCTTCATTGTGGCATCTTGGAAAACTGGAGGGTGGAAGGTCCTGTCTGCTGGACAGACCACCAAGTGTCCTGAGTAGGTGCCCGCTTGAGCCTGGAGAGATGGTACCAGCATGGATGTCCCAAGAGCTTGGCAGCTGAGGGTGTGGTGAGGATTAGCATGTGAGGTCCTGTCCATCGAGGTTTGAGAGACCTAGGAGTTAACTGTTTAACTCTGTCCCCTGGGGAGAGCGGGGCAGGTTTAGGGGCATTAGGGTCCACTGGTGTGGGGGCAGGGAGACAGCGTGTGAATCTCTCCATAAAAGGGAGAGGTAGGGTAGGTACCCCGCCAGTGGAGGAATTTGGACTGGGAGGTGATGATTAAGGAGAAAGGGCCTGCCATAAAGCAACACAAAAGGGCTCAGGCCCGTAGGGGAACATGGGGTGGGGGTGGCCCTGAGGTGAGGGCCAAGATAACCTGAATTCAGTGGAGAGCTTCGTTAGTTGTTTGATGAGTCCAATTGTCCAGGAGATGTTGAGAGCTTCTGACACCAGCTCCATGACCCTGAGCATCTGCTGTTTTCCCTGGAGACTGGAAACACTTCTATCCATCCTGTACAAGTGTCCACAAGTGTTAAAGAGATAACAGAGTTTTTTATGAGTAGGCATATGGGTGAAATTAACCTGCCAAATTTTGTCCAGTTGGTGTCCATGAAGCTGGTGTATGTGGAGAGCTCCTTGTGGGTTGGCCTGGGCACACGTCTGGCAGGAGCAGTGAACCTGTAAAATAGAATCTTGGAGATGGGTGGGGTTAAAAGGGGTCTCCAAGAAGCAGAACAAAGCTTTGGGGAAGCGGAGAAAGATATTTCCCCCCAGTAAATGTGCTGGGCAAGCCAGTATCGCTAAGAAAGAATGAGAAAAAAATGTCCTGCAAGATGGTAGGGCAGTGGCAAAGTTTTAAGTGGGGAGGAATGGGTCCCGTCTGCCCCATAGCTGAAATTGGTGAGGGAAACTTAAGGCCCAAGTGAGAATAAAAGTAATGGAGTTACTTGCCACTTGTAGTATGACCCTAGCTGGACTCGGATGGGGCTACGGGATATACCAAGTCTGGGTAGCGTCAATCCTCTGCAAGGCTGAGACGTTTGAAGGCTGGCACAGTTTTGCTTGCCGATGGTGATGAGGCCGGACCTCCATGGCTTGGCATAGAGGACAAGCCCACATTGGGGCACTGTGATTTCCAGTGTCCAGGTTGCTGGCAGATAGGGCACAACCTCGGAGCAGGTGCAGTGCAATATTGTGCCACGTGACCATTTAGGCCACACTTGATTGATAGAGCCCTGTGATTGATTGGCTTCTATTGTCCCCCTTCCAGCTGCTAAGGCCTGGGCCTGTAGATTTTTGTAGCTTTGTCTGTCTGGAAGACTCATCTGATTCCTCTCGGTTAAAAACTTCAAAGGCCATTTTCACCAATTCCCGTATAGGAGTATGGGGACCATCCTCAACTTTTTTTTTTAACTCTATCCTAATATCTGGTACTGACTGAGGAAGCAGAATGATTAGTAGAAAAGGAACCTAGCTGCTTTTCTACCTGAGAGATTTGGAAGAGAAAAGGGAGCAAGGGAGGAGCTAGCCCAGTGAGCAGAGGGGGTCCAGGAGTGGAGCGAGGAGGTAGGAGAGGAGGTGAAGGTGGAAGATGACCTTGAACCTCCGAATTGAGAAAGGGAGGGGAAAGAATGTTGCTCCATAGGAGGGGGTTGGGCAGGGCGGTGGTGGTGCACGCCTTTAATCCCAGCAGGCAGAGGCAGGTGGATCTTTGAGAGTTCGAGGCCAGCCTGGTCTACAAGAGCTAGTTCCGGGGACAGGCACCAAAGCTACAGAGAAACCCTGTCTCGAAAAACAAAACAAAACACAGGAGGGGGTTGGGAAGTGTGGGCTTGAGGGAGTGGGGGAGGGGCCAGTGTCTCTGGTGCTGTGAGACACTGGCTACTAAGGGGGGGGGCGCGAGAGTGCAGAGACCAAAAACCATGGGCATATATATGTAAGCTCTGTTTATTTGTATCAGATAGGCTCAATTTCGTAAGAGGCTTACAGGGGCAACAGCAGACATGGCTTTGAACTGTAAGTGTCCATTTTAGAGTCTATGCCCAACCACGTGGATAAGTTCATTTCAGAGCATCCTCCAAAATGGCTCTTAGGTCCCAAAAGGGGCCACGGAGATTGGATGCCCAGTGTCCTGATACAAACAAGGCAGGTGAATTTCTTTGAGTTTGGGTTATCATGGTCAACACAGCAACTTCCAGGCCAATCAGGGCTACATGGTAAGTGTTATTCTTTCTTGTCTGCGGGGTCGGAGAGTGGAAGGTAGAGATGTTACACGAGACACACAGCAGTGCAGGGTGAGGAAGGAGACACGGACACGCGGCGGTCCCACGTGGGTGCACTTTAATGGGGGGTAACAACAGGTGAGGGACGGCTGTGAAGAGACGAAAGGAGAGGGGGAGAGGGGGAGAGAGGGAGAGGGAGAGGGAGAGAGAGGGAGGGAGGGGGAGAGAGAGAGAAAG
>NW_004949179.1:636760-639316 GCF_000317375.1 Microtus ochrogaster
TGTGTTAACACAGGAGGATTAAGTGATAGATGGGACCACTGTTTTCCTTAGACTGGAGTAGAGGGGGCTGAACCTGGTGTCCTTTGGAACTTAAGAGAACAAGGTCCTGTCTGGGTTACCGTGTATGAAGGATTATCTTGAGCCGTGGAGATGAACTGTTTAAGACGTGACAGATGAATCCAATGGGGAATTCCTTCAAGCTTGGCAGCTGTGGGAGTTAGAATTACTCTGAAAGGACCCTGCCTTTTAGGGGAAAGAGGTGAGGGACGCTGGCCTAGAGGTGAGAGTAATACCTTATCTCCTATTTTAACCGGCGGTGGATATATATTAGCACATGGTTGAGGTAATGAGTGATCTGTGAAGTCCCACAGTACCACAGTAGCGAACGTAAGTGGAAAAGGAGGGGAATGAACAGGTGATCAGGAAGGGGAGAGGTTCCCGATGAGAGGCCAGCGGTTAAAACCGGCCGCCCATACATGAGTTCGAAGGGTGAAATGAAAAGGGGGCCCTTTGGGAGAGCCCGAAGCCTGAGAAGAGCAAGGGGCAGAAGTCTTACCCAGTCGAGGTGGAGTTCCTGTGACATCTTAATGAGAGCTTCCTTTAAAGAGCAGTTAGTCCGTTCTACCTTACCTCAAGACTGAGGGTGGTACGGTATGTGGAAGTTCCAGGGGATTACAAGTGCCCTAGACAGATTTTGAGAAATCTGGGAAGTAAACTCTGGGCCGTTATCTTTTGGCAGATCTGATAGGGGGCTGCTGTGGCTTTTAGGAACCTGATATCCTTAGGTATGGGTGTTTTAACAACAGGAGAATGGTGATTAGTGACAGCGGGAGCCTAGAGGGGCTTTGGAAGATCGAGGGGTAGGACGGGAGGGGGAAGGAGAAGAGTCCGAAGAAGTTTCCAGCCGCCTTTGTGACCTGTGGTGGGGCGGGGGGGGGGGGGAGCGGGGGGGAGCCTCCAGCTGCTTGCGTGACCTGTTGGACGAATATTTATGAGGGACTCTATCGGAGGGGCTAGGCGAAGTCCTTGCAGATCTGGAACGGGACTTTCTTGGGGACCTGGAAAGTTTAGAGGCGTTAGGTGAGTCCTTCCTGTGCCTAGAAGAGACCTTAGAGGAAGGAGGAATGGGTGAGCTGTCGCTGTCACTCGACTGGGCAGAGCGAGAGCGAGTGGCCCCTCGAGGCCTGGGGGTGGGGGGAGTAGAGGTTTGTCCGCAGGATCCATGGCGGGGCGGGAGCAGAGGGTTCCTGGAGGGACGGCATTGACAAGAACATGTGTGCAGGTGAATGGTGAGATGCAGCGGAGGGGTCAATTTTAATGGCCATGTAAAAAAATGCCATAATGTACATCATTTCTTTCCATTTAGCTGAACGATGACAAAAATTAGTCAATTCCCTTACAATATCGGGGTCAAATGAACCCTGAGAAGGCCACCTGAAGGAACTCTGTAAATTGTACTTTGGCCAAGTTTTAGAGCAAAGACGGATTAATGTAGATAACTTCACGGAGGGAATCAGGGCATGAGGTTTCAGAGCTTCCAGCAGCTGCCCGAGAGGGGAGGCTGGGGGAATCGTTTTAGAAGGCTTAGCACCCATGGCTAGAACCGTGAAACTATCCGCAGAAGGCACACGGAGGTGCCACGAACAAAGCAGCCCTAATTACAGGCGTCCAAGCAATCAGGGGGCCGTGCTATAGCCCAATCGACCCGAACCTAGCTTCCGACGGGAAACAGACCCGGCTAGGAGGGGGCGATTAAGCCTTTGGGGCTGTCCATCACAGCCGAGAGGTGCTCGCACCATAGGGAGCCTGTAGAGGACAGAAAAAAGATCAGAAAGGTCTCTGGGCGTAATGGGACAGCGAGCCAACCCAGGTGAACTCACGAATCAGCCGCTGTTGGTGGTAGATGGCCGCATTGAACACGTGGGGTCAGTCCTGACCTTGTCCTGGGAGAGGCCCCGAGCTCCGGGAGGTGCCAAAACCCCAGAGTCAAGGCCTCAGGCGAGGGCACCGGAAAGGAAAGGTTCCTGAGTCGACGATGGCACCAAAAATGTTATTTTTTTTGTCTTGTCTGCGGGGTTGGAGAGTGGAGGGTAGAGACTTTACGCGAGACACACGGTGGTGCAGGGTGAGGAAGGAGTCACGGACACGCGGCGGTCCCACGTGGGTGCACTTTAATGGGGGGGTAACAACAGGTGAGGGACGGGTGTGAAGAGACGAAAGGAGAGAAGGGGAGAAAGAGAGAGGGCTCATGGTGACCCGTTTTTAACGGGGCACACAGGGGCTTCTGAGAGAAATGCCCTGGGCCTGTGCAGCTTCCAGTCCAGGGCGATGCTGTAGTCTCCAAAAGGAACAACATTAAGACTCTGCCTCAATATACAAAGAATGAAATAAGAGCTGGAGAGATGGCTCAGCGGTTAAGAGCACTGATTGCTCTTCTGGAGGTCCTGAGTTCAATTCCCAGCAATCACATGGTGGCTCACAACCACCCACAATGAGATCTGGTACCCTCTTCTGGCCTACAGGCAGGATACTGCATAATAATTTTTTTTTTTTTTT
>NW_004949179.1:639566-687709 GCF_000317375.1 Microtus ochrogaster
AATAAATATTTTTTTAAAAAAAAGACAAAGAATGAAAAAATAAAATAAAATGAAGCCACACAAATTGGCGACGGTATTCTGTTCCTTGAACCCTAGGTGGATCCCTGGTTGCAGGCATCCTGAACACAAAGTGACTTTGAATCCAGACTGAAATAGGAGTGGTTTCCCTCATCCTACGACTCCCAGAGAAATCAGTCTACTTATCCAAGAACACACAGCAGTAAACGGCAGAACAGACATACAGACAGACAGACACACACACACACACACACAAGCTTTTACAGTAGATTCTCCCTCGGCTCATTTCTCCAATGGTATCAAAGGCTAAAGAGTAGAAGGGACCATCCTCACAGGAGTCACTGGGAGCTAAGACTGAGGCAGGGGAGGTGATAGGCCTGAGGTGGCCCAGTACAGATGGGAACAATGAGATGGGGAGGGGCTGTCTTCAGTCCTTAGTGAGAGTTCCTCAGGGCAAGTGCCCCACGGAGCTGAGGGCAGATTCCGGCCTTCCACTGTATTGAAAGTGTGAGGCTGGGGTTATTCAAGTGACACTCAGTGGAGACAAAGGCAGAGACCCGTGTGAGGTTATAAGCAAGGTGACCTCTGCTCCTTGGAGCTGACCAATGAGATGATGCCTTCTGGCCTCCACGTCTCCTGACGCATGTACACATAAATATAACTATTAAAACAACAATGGGAGAAGGCTGGGGTAGCTGGAAAATAAGCAAGAAGCTGTGGGGAAAATGGCAGGAGGTGGGTGGGGTTTGTGGGGTGCAAAAAGCCTTTGAACAGCCGGGCAGTGGTGGCGCACGCCTTTAATCTCAGCACTCGGGAGGCAGAGGCAGGCGGATCTCTGTGAGTTCGAGACCAGCCTGGTCTACAGAGCTAGTTCCAGGACAGGCTCCAAAACCATAGAGAAACCCTGTCTCGAAAAAACCAAAAAAAAAAAAGCCTTTGAACAGAGAGCAAAGGGAAGCCAGGGGTGGATAAGAATCACAGGGCCAGCCCTCAGGTGTCCCTGGGTTTGAAGTCTGCCCATGGTCACGCACATCACCGACCCAGACATTAAGTCATCCAATCTAGGCAGTTTGAGACTAAGACCCTTCACCTACATCCTGGCAGGTCCCACGAGTGTGAAGGGCGGGGCAACCTAGTCCAAGGTTCATGTCTGCCTTTGAGCTGGCAGGGCCTCTCCCTGTCCAGTGGGGGAGGCTTGGAGATTTGGGTGGCTGAGTTAGGATACTGCCCCCAACACATGAAAGCAGCCAGCAGCAATGGCTGGTTCCCATGGAAACCAAGAGCTTCTGGGAAAGGCATACAGGTCCAGAGCTATGAGAGGGGGAAGGGAAGCCTATGAATATGGGAGGAGGTTCTGAGGCCACTCTGAACCCCATGGGCCACACAGGTTCAGGAGCAACTTGGTGACCATGCTGCGATTTCTATTTGTGATTTCAGTTGCCTAGGGACTTGCAGAATGTTGGGGAGGTTGAGATGGTAACAAACAGTGTGTATCTCACGTATGGGGAAACAGACTCAGAGAGAAGTGGGGGGCCTACAACATTCAGTGAGGGATGGCAGGGTGGGGTGACAGTGTGTGGAAACAGACTACCTGCTCAGAGCCACAGAGCCCAGCGGGGGGCTGTGCTGTCTTTGTACCCCCAGCACAGGCCAAGTGACGCAGATCCCAGTCTCAGTGACCTATGTAATACAGGCTATACCCCAAACCCCTCTAGTGCCCGCAGCAACCTCAAATGCCCATGGCCTGTTCTCCCTGAAGCCATAGTCACAGCTGTGAGGAGATCCTCTATGCTGGCATCAGCAGCTGCAGCATCAGGGACCTGGGCAGACTCCAATGGATGAGTCCGAAAGCCCTGAGTGTGCCAGCAGCACCAGAAGCTCCAGATCCATTTTATAGGGAAGAAAAAGCTGAGGAGCCCGATTCTAAATCACATCATTTTTTATTATGATGTGCGTGTGCACACCCTGGCACACATCCGGAGGTCAGAGGACAACAGGGCAGCAGTCCCTTCCCTCCCCCACCACTGGATCTTGGGGAACCAGCTTTGGCAGAAGCACCTCTCCCATGGAGCCTGCCCAACGAGCAGGGTTATCAACAGCCTGGAGTGGTGGTGCCCGGACTGCAGCCCAGTCAGACACCAGCTTGCAGGGTCCCCAAACTCCAACAGAAAGAATGCTGCAGTTCCATGTGCCCTTTGCCCCAGAATTGTTGAGCAAAACTGTGGGCGGGAAAGGGCACTGGAAGGGGTGGGCCCTTAGGTCATCAGTGCTGCCTGTGGGGACACAGGACCCAAAGGCTGCTTCTGCCCTTCCCTCACCACTGACCTGCTGAACACTTTTGCTCTGGGTGGCATGGGTGAGGAGCAGGGCACAGAGCTCACATGTTCTGGAGTTTGAACTCGGTGAGCTGGGGTCATGGTGCCAGGTCACCCCTCTTTCCTGTCCACAGTTCACGAAGCTCCACACGGCAGCCCAGGTCTCGTAATGCGGCCTTGGCTACATCCTCACAGTCTGGGTGGGCAGCCCGGGCTTGTGAAATGAGCTCCTCTGCCCCCAGTTCCAGGATGGGCTTGGAGAAGATCTGGCTGCGGGACACCAGGTTTCGGATCAGCATACAAGCCTGTTTCTGGAAGAGAGATGGGCTGTGAACAGGGGGAAGGGTCTTGGCTGGATTCTCCCTGACCTCAGTGGACTCCTCAGAACAGGAGACAGACGTTCAGCAGACAGCTAGACTAGGCCAGGCTAGCTCCACGGTCTCACGGGACTTTCTCAGCCCCATCTCCCACAGCTCCTAGGTGAGCACTTAGGACAGTATCTGGGGTAGAGACTATGATTTCAGGGCGGACAGTGACACACTGTCCCGAGGCAGGCCCTGGAGACCTACAGTGAGGCCACAGGTAATGGAGCGCCAAAGTACATTTCTCAATGAGTCACCCACTTGGGTCGGTTTCAGGAACCTTCATGGATCTTAAAGTCCCCGATGCACAGCTCGTCTGCCACAGCCAGGTCTGCAGAAAACCTTGTTTCCACTCTCCCACACTCTGTCCTGCACCTGGGCGGCTCCAAACACCCAACACAATGGGGATGCTGTGCATGATCCCAATGTTTAGGAGTGACAGCGGACATGATGGGACAGACTGATAATCCACAGCTCAGGGCCAAGGACACAGGACCCTGACCGCCAGGCCTGTGGCAGCTACAGAGCTACAGCCTGTTTCAGAGGAAAAGCAGGGCGGGGATCAGCCTGCCCAGCATGTAATAGACCCTGGGGTTCTGCCCCTAGCATGAGTGTTGAAGCACAGGCCTGCCACTACAGCACTCAGCATGGGATGGCAGGAAGATCAGGAATTGAAGGTTGCTCTTGTAGCCAAAAAAGTTGGAAGCCAGTCTAGGTTACATTTGACCCTGTCCAAACAAACAAACAAAAATGAGAGAAAGGAGATAAAAACAGAAACAGGACAGCCTCTGGTGTTGTGTATGTGTGTGTGCACGTGTAGTCAAGTGCCCTAACTATCCTGGAACTCACTCTGCAAGGCAGGCAGGTTTTGAATTTGTGGTAGTCCTCCGGTCTCCTGAGGACTGGGGTCACAGCTCCCACACTTGGCTTGACATGCTGACACAGTGACAAGGAAGGAGCCTGTGTCCGGGCTGTGGCGAGCAAATCTACTCACTCACCTGGACGCCGGCCTCCTGCGGGTGTGCTTTCATGGCCTGCAGGGCTGCCAGCGCACCACCACCCTCCACAATGACGCGGCTGTTCTCAGGCTTGCGCAGGGCCAGCACGCAGAGCGCCGCGCAGCTTTGCTCACACACCTAGGGGTGTAGGTGCACACCTGTGTCAGCACACCGGGCCACCCCACCCTGGGTATTCTGCAGCTCCCCTCAGTGGGCCTCTGCTAGCTGTGTGCCACCGCAGTGGTGGGCTGAGTGCCCGGGGGCGGGGGTGAGCCTACCAGGAACACTGCGGTCCTTCACCTAGTCTTGCTGACAGTGAGGTGGCAATCCCTGTAGATCCCGCCATTGTTCTGCCCATGTGTCTGAGGTGGGTACCTGAGGGTTGGCCAGGTGCCGAGTCATGGCAGCCACAATGGACTCTGTAGCGCCTGCCTGGACAATGGCGTCCTTCACATTGTCGTTGCCAGCGATAGCTCTCAGGGCACTGAGCACTTGTTTCACGAGGTCCTGTGTGGATGACAAGGGGAAGTCACCCTGGCATGTGTGCCAGCTGCACACCTCCTGCTTGCTGGATGTGAGGGTGAGGAAACTCTTCTGTGTCTGTTTCTGTTTGGACACGTGCTCATCCCAATTACAGGCCAGCCTGTGACAAAAGGATCATGAGACTGGAAGAAGAGAGGCTGGCTCTGAGGGTGACCTGCCTAATCCACCTCTCATGGGTAGGGCATAGATGTGGCCCACTGAGCAGCCTGAACTAAGGACGATTTTCCATTTCCTTACTCCTGCTCACTGTAGAGAATGTGCAAGGAGGATCTGGGCAGTAGCTCAACTGGCAGTGTGTTTGCCCCCCATGCACAAGGCCCTGAGTTCTAGCCCCCACACCAACCACACAGAGCTTGGGCAAGGTAGCACACTTGGATCAAATTCAAGGCCAGCTGGGACTACACAAGAACTTGTGACCCTGCCTCATTCTTTCTGTCTCTCTCATAAACACACGCATGCACGTACACATACAGTCCTTCATCCCAGTACTTGGAAGGCTAAAGCAAGAGGAGCGCAATGTTATGACCAGACTGAACTTTGTAGAGCAAGACCAGTCTCAAACTATAGTACATAGGGCTGCAGTGTGACTTGGTGGCAGAGGGCTAACATGTAGGAGGCTCTAACTCTCACCAGTATGGAGGGGGGCAAATGGAACCAGAACCCTGAGAGCTGAGAGTATGGGCAGGCTTTCTACACCTGAACCTTCACCCTTGCCTCAATGGGTCAGTCTGGTCAGCTGTGGCCTCAGAGGCAGGCGCTCTGAGGGAGGAAGAAGACTTGGGCTCCACCTGGTGGTCGCTGCAGTCAGTCAGCAGGGTCACAAGGATGCCAAGGCCTCCAAGGTCGATGACCTCCTGGCAGAACTCATTCCGCACAGCCAGGCGGGACAGGGTGCTGAAGAGCTCGCTCAGGACTCCTGGGTTGTCAGGGAACGCTGTGCAGAGGCAGGAAGGGAAGAGTTAGAGTTGGGAGGGGCCAGAGACAAAGGAATGTGTACAAAACAGCCTGTTAGTCTCCGGAGTACTTTCCACTTCCCAAGCTGGCTGGGGTCATCCAACAGGCTCAGGCGAGAAATGGCCCCTGGTAGATTTGCCACGCCCCCTGCTCCATAACAGTGAGGCAAACAGCAGACAGAGCTGCTCCTGACATTCCCTAAACACACCTTAATCCCAGCTCTGGAGGCAGAGGGAGAGGATAGCCTGGTCTACAACACAGCAAGTACCAGGGCTTCGTAGTGAGAGAGTCTAAAAGGAAGGAAGAAAACCAAACCACCAAAATAAGTCTTCCAACGTGACCTTGAGGTTCTAGGCTGGGAACAACTTTTCTCAAGACAGGGTTTCTCTGTGTACCCCAGGCTGTCCTGGAACTTGCTCTGTAGAGCAGACTGACCTCGAACTCAAGAGATCCACTGGCCTCTTCCTCCCGAGTGCTGGGATTAAATGTGTGTACCACCACTGCCCTGCTGGGAATGACTTTTGTAAACAGAGCAGCAAATTGGAGAGGAACAGGTGCAGACAGACTACAGATAACCCCAGATGGTGATGGTCAGCAGTTTTCATCTCTGTGGCGTTTGCTGCCTATGACCACCTGGGACCCCTAGAGTCTCCACACAGGTTGATCTAAGTGAGCTATTGATGTGGTCACCAACCACACCATCTGCTTTAATAAAGGGAGGAGTGTGGTACAGTGGGTGGGGCCTATCCAATCAGGTAAGGGTTTTGGTAAGTGGGGAACTGAGGCTTCTCAGTGGACAAAGACTCTCCCTGGGGTTGCTGGAAGTCTCTGGTCTGCCCTGGGGTCTTCAGACTAGAATGTGAGCCATCCTCTCTATACTTGGGGGTTGGGTGCAGTTTAGAGGTGGAGCCTGAATGTAGCACTGAGGAGGCTCCGATGTCTGTTCCTGCTCCGCCTCTAGCCAGTGGGACTCCAGCTGCTCCACACAAGCATGGGAGGAGCTGGCAGGCTTTGCAGATGGTCAGGCCTCAGCTGCTCTGAAGTGTGAGCAGGGACTGAGACAGCCTTCCTGTCCCTCAGAGTGGGAATACCACGCACAGGCTTAGCCATGGAGCCACAGCCAAGGGACAGGTGGGGAACTTGTCCTTTTTAGCACCTTCTGGGCTCAATTCTCAGGGTTTTGTATCTTTGTTGTTTTGAGACTATGTGGTTTTGGTTGGGCTAGAATTTGCTATGTAGGCCTGGAGGGACTCAGATTCAACTCTTTCTCTCTCTCTCTCACTCTCTCTCTCTCTTTCTAGAACTACACGTATGCGTCACCATGGTGCCACTACAGCCAGCTCTTTCAGACATTTCATTTAAGGTATGAAGATCAACATCATGATTGTCCACAGCTGACTCATAGCAGCCACCTGGAGCTGGATACATGTATGTGCCAAAGTATTTATACGTAAGAACAAAGTGTTGGGCTGCTTTATTGTTTTATAGTGCTGAGGATGAACCCAGGACATCCTATATCCAGGCAGGTCTCTGAGCCACGCCCCCAACCCCTCACTGGGGGATTCTAGGCAGTGACTCCACCCCCAAGACATGCCCCCAGCCCCTCATTGGGGGATTCTAGGCAGTGGCTCTACCTCCCCAAGACACTCCCCCAACTCCTCACTGGGGAATTCTAGGCAGTGGCTCCACCCCAGACACACCCCAGGCCCTCATTGGGGGATTCTAGGCAGGATTCTATGGTTGGGCTACCCTCTCAGCACACCCACCCTATTCTTACCAAGGCTCCTCTTACCTCTGGCAGCCTCAATCAGCACTTTCAGGCCTCTGTTCTCTTGAACAATCATCTTTGCATGCTCATGGGCATGGCCAAAGGGCACTCGGATGTCATCATCGAAAGTCATGACCCGCAAGGCCCAGCAGGCCTCCCTGACCACATCGGCGTGCTGGCCATGCTGTGTGATAGCAGCGGTTAGCAGGGGCAACACTCCGGCTTTCACCAGACTCTGTCGATTCTGTTCATGTTTCAGGCAGGCATGGCGCACACAGCGGATCCCACAAGAGGTGAGTTCAGTGTTGGAGACATTCTGTGCCAGCGTGGCCACGAGCAGCTGCTGGCCCTGGGCATCCAGAAGGTCAGGCTGGCCATCAGTCAGTACAGCCAGGGCACTGAGAGCCTGGAGCAGAAGGCCCTGGTCACTTGTGGCAGCAAGTTGCCAGGCAGCCAGGAGGATTGGGTAGGCCCCCTTCTGGGCTGCCAGGTAGCGGCTGGCCTTCTGCTGCCTGCACTGGTCGCAGAAGCGGACAAGGTGGGCTGACACCTCCTGGGGCCGAGACGCATTCAGGGACTCCTGCAGATCGTTGAGGACCTGCAGAGAATGTCAGTGTTAGTTGCTGCTGCTAGGCTCTGAACCTCTGGGAACCTTGCCCCAGAATCTGGAAATTTCTAAACCTACACTGATAATTTATGACAGAATTTTAGCCAGGCGACGATGACCCATGCTTTTAATCCCAGCACTTGGGAGGCAGAGACAGGCGGATCTCTGTGGGTTTGAGACCAGCCTGGTCTACAGAGTGAGTTCCAGGACAGTTTCTTTTCTTTTCTTTTTCTTTTTTAAGATTTATTTATTTATCATGTATACAGTATTCTGTCTGCTTGTATGCCTACAGTCAAGGAGAGGGAACCAGATCTCATTACAGATGGTTGTAGCCACCATGTGGTTGCTGGGAATTGAACTCAGGACCTCTGAAAGAGCAGCCAGTGCTCTTAACCTCTGAGCTGTCTCTCCAGCCCCCTCCAGGACAGTGTCTAAAGCTACAGAGACACCATGTCTTGAAAAATCAAAAAAAAAAAAAAAAAAAAGACAGAATCTTTGTATGTGTGTGCACGTGTACACACATGCATATGATACTCTCGGAGTCCAGAAGAGGAAGAAGGATCCCTCAGAGCTGGAATTACAGGCTACTGTCACACCATGTTAGCACTGGGAACTGAAACTGGGTCCTTTCTAAGAGAAGCAAGCACACTGAACTGCTGAACCATCTTTACAGTGCCAAAACAGAGTCTTGATATATAGCCCAGGCCTTAAAATTATGTTGTACAAGTTGGCCTTGAACTCACAGGAAACCTCCTGCAACAGCTCCCTGATTGCTGGGATCCTGTATATGAGCCACCATATAATAATCGTATTAAAAAGAAAAACAAATCTTTGATGGTGTCTTATGTATTATGGGTGTTTTGCCTGCACATCTGTCTATGCATCACTGATATACATCGCCATGCCTGACGATGGCAGAAGAGAATGTCATAGCCCGTAGAACTGGAGTTATGATGGGTGTGAGCTGTCATGTGGATGCTGGGAACTGAACCTGTGACCTGTGGAAGAGCAGCCAGTTTTTTTTGTTGTTGTTGTTTTGTTTTTCGAGACAGAGTTTCTCTGTAGCTTTGGAGCCTGTCCTGGAACTAGCTCTTGTAGACCAGGCTGGCCTAGAACTCACAGAGATCCGCCTGCCTCTGCCTCTTATGTCATGCATACCCACATACCCCACAACATGAATGCAGAGAGCAGAGGACGCTCCGTGGGAACCAGGGCTCTCCTCTACCACATATGTCCTGGGGACCAAACTTGATGTGTAAGCACAAGGACCTGAGTCCAGACCCCTAGAACCCAAGTGAAGCTGGCCAGAGACCCTAGCTATATTGTGTGCCCTTGACCCCAGAACATGGGAAGTGAGATCACACATGCACTGTGTCTCCCAAACATGTCCTCCGAGTAGCTCAGCTCTCCCTAGATGCTGGGTAACCCTCACATGGACTTGGGACACTTGACTGTAGACCTCTACTGGTCACAGGATGGACAGACCACTGACATTCAGATCCTCATTTCTGCCACATGGGACGTGGGGAAGAGACCCTCCAGAGCACCGCAGTGCTGAGGGAGCCAGCTACTCCTACCTGCAGGACATCATGTGTGGGCTCCTGGAGACTGTCCACAGATGCTTTCGGTGCTGCCTTCACAATGCTGCTCAGATCAACCCCTGCAGAGGGAAGAGGGGCTGCTGAAGACAAGTCCCTCAGGTAGGAGGTCCCTGCTGACGACTTGGCTTCCAGGGTTCTCCCCAATGGTTCCTCCGGTTGCACAGGCCAGCCACAGGCTACACGGGGTAAGTGTGCCACTGCTAAGGCCAGCCACAGGCTACAAGGGGTAAGTGTGCCACTGCTAAGGCCAGCCACAGGCTACACGGGGTAAGTGTGCCACTGCTAAGGCCAACCACAGGCTACACGGGGTAAGTGTGCCACTGCTAAGGCCGTGCCACACATGCTGTCTCTGGGGTGACAGATTGTGCCTGGCAGACAGTTGTAGAGGGAACCCCACAGAGCCTCTCCCTTTAAACTCAATCCTTACTGGTCCCCATGTGCATCTCAGCCTCCTGAGGCCCCAAAAGCATCCCTTCTGTGGTAGGTACTTCGTGTGTGTGTGTGTATGTGTGTGTGTGCTTTAGGAGGTTTCTCGTTTGCTTTTGAGATAGAGTCTCACTATGTAGATCAGGTTGACCTTGGACCACTATATAGACTAGGCTAGCCTCAAACTCAGAGTCTACGTTCTTATATCTCCCAAATTCTGGGATTAAGAGAATGTGCCACCACATCAGCTAGGGGTAAGTTTTTTGAGGTAGTGTCTTGTTATGTAGCCAGGCTGACCTTAAATTCACAGTACTCTTCCAGCCTCAGCTTCCCAAGTACTGAGATCAGCTAGTTGTAGTGGTGCATATTTGTCATCCCACATTGGGAAAGGGGGCCAGGAGGATCAGGGTTTAAGCTAGGCTTAGCTACATAATGAGTTAAAAAGCTATATAAATCAGTCTTAAAAAACAAATCTAAACAATAATAAAGACAAGGAAGAGAGATGGGATCACAGACATGTACCACCATGCTGTGTTTTGCTGGACACTGTATGTGTGTTTCTGTGTATGTTTATATGTATGCAGATTTTCATGTGTATGTGTAGATGGTTATGTGGGGGTATTCATGTATGTGTGGATAGTCTGTGGTGGGCGTTTGTGTGTATGGATGGTCATGGTTGGTGTCCATGTCTGTGTCCGTGTCCGTGTGTGTGTGTGTATGGTCATATAGGAGGATGTTCCTATGCAAGGGTCATGGAGGCCCAAGGTCAAATTCAGGCATCATTCCTCAGCAGCTGTAATCTTTCTGTTTGAGACAGGGTCTTACTGGAACCTACAGCTCACCAATTAGGCTAGAATGGCTGGCCAGCAAGCCCCAGCAATCCACCTGTCACCACCTCTCGGTGCTGGGACGACAAACATCCCATTGTGGGGGTGTAGTGTGGTATGCATGGCTTAAATCTCAGCACTCAGGAGGCAGAGGCAGGTGGATCTCTGTGAGTTCCAGGCCAGCCTATTCTATTGAGCAAGTTCCAGGACAATTAGAGCTACATAGAGAAATCTTTTTTTGAAAAACCAAGCCAAACCAAAACAAGCCCCTACCAAAAAAAGAAAAAGAAAACCAAATCCCCCCCAAAAACAAAAACATACCTCATCAAGGCTGGCTTTTTACATGGGTTCTGGGGACAAACCCAGCAAGGATTTTAGCAAGTGAGTTGCCTCTGCCATCAGGCTTCCCATGTTTACTTGACTGCCCACTATGGCACCCATTTCTGTGCCCTGGAGGCAGACCTCTCTCTTACCTTCCGGCTGACGTCACTGTTACCAGGGAGGGCCAGATAGGGAGTGGAGAAAAGAGGGAACGGAGTGTGCTCATGCCTAGAACCCAGCCTCTACCAATCCACATGTGGTCAACTCATCTTGAGCCTCTGCTCTTTGTCACGTAGCTCAAGAGCTCCAAACCCTACCAGCACCACCACCATCGCCATCACAAGTAGCCCTACCATCCACTCTCCTCCATGACTTGTGACTGACTCCAGGATTGGCAATATTCCATGTGGTTCTAAGGTGAAGTGGGGTGCTGTTGATGCATGGAGACAAGCAAGGATGGGGTCAGTAGCACCTGTTATGTCAGGCTGAGGGTTGTGGCCTCTAAGAGCCAGCATCGAGCCCACCACCCTACCTTGTGATTCAAACTGCTCCACCGCCTCTCGAACGGCCTCCTCAGCGCCCATCTCAAACTCCTCAATGTTCTCCCGCACTGCAGCATCGAAGGTTTCCTGTGTGATGCGCTTGGAAGCCATCTCTGCATACTGAGTGGAAAGGAACGTTTGGTCAGGGAACACCTTTGTGGTGAAAATGCCACTTGGGCACACCTGTGATGGCAGCTCTAGGGAGCAGACAGAAGGGTCCTGGCCAGTGGGAAGCCAGCCTCAGCTACACAGTGAGACACTATCTCAAAAAGGCAAAAAAAAAAAAGGTCTGCTGGTGAGATGTGTCATAAAAGAAAAAAAAACAAAAACAGAAGGCCAATTAGGACTGCCAGAACACAATGACAGTCCTGAGAGCACTCTTCTGTCTAGATTACCCTGACCTCTCCTCTTTTGTTGTTGCTGTGTGTAGCCCTGACTGTCCTGGAACTCACAGAGATCTGCCTGCCTCTGCCTCCTTCCCGAGTGCTAGAATTAAAGGCATGCACCACCACCGCCAAGTTTCTCAGAAGTGCAGAAGAACTCAGGCTGTCGCCCAAACAGATGCTGAGATGCTGGCGAGAAGGCTCAGGGTTAAGAGGGCATGCTGCTCTGTGAGTGCTGGGGTACAGTCTCCGCAGACACCCGCACCTGCCGCTCCAGCACAGGATACCCAAAACCCGCGCGCACGCGCACATACACACTAATAATACAAACACAAATGATATTAGTATTAAAACAATTTTTAAATTGTTGTTACTATTATTACTAAAGCACGAGTAAACCAGAGGCAGGCTAATCTCTGAGTTCAAGGCCAGCCTGGTCTACAGAGGAGTTCAGGACAGCCAGGGCTACCGAGAAATCTTGTTTTGAAAAACAAAAAACAAACGAACAAACCTAATCTCAGCACACCGGAGGCAGAAGTGATGAACCACTGTGAATTCCAGTGAGACTCAGTCTCAAATAAATAAATAAAATAATTTTTAAAAAGTAAATAAAAACTGCCTGGTTCAAGCATCTCCTCTCTCCCATTCAATTACTTTCTCCATTGTTATTATAAGATAGAGCTTCATGTAGACCTGACTGTTTTCTAACTTGCTTTGTAGCTAAAGCTGTACTTGAATTCCTGATCCTCCAGACTCTTCCAACAAACAAGCCACTGGTTTATCTGTTGTTTTTGAGGCTGGGTCTGGTAACGCAGCCCAAACTGGTATGGAATCGTCCTGCCTCCCGATTCTCGAGCTCACCACAACGACTGTTCTTGCTGTTTTGTTTGGTCGTTTTTATTGTGAAAGACAGTGTGTCTACGTAGCCGAGGCAGGTCTCGAACTCACAGCAGTCCTTCTGCCTCTGTCTCCCTCAGAGCAGCATGACAGATGCAGCAAGCACGCTTGCTCCATCACCATTATATCCACGTCAGGACCTGCGTCCCCCGAACCCAGAGCCACACTGACTTTACCTCCTGTCCTCCTTGCTCCACTGCCTAGAATGCAGCTGGACACGCAGCAGGTGCCCAGCACACAGCAGTAGCACGAGAATAAAATGAATGAAAAGAACGTGAACCAGAGAAGAGAAACATTTCGTTCCCAAGAATCTTTAGTAAAATCCTCTCCTTCCACCAATCCAAGTCCCCGAGGGTCGCGCAGACACCACCGGCCCGACCCCAGGACACCCACTTCCCTCTGCGCCCACCGCAGCACTAGCCGGCCGGCGTTCCTCACCGGGTCTACGCAGCCACGTAGGGGTGAAAGGGTGGGGCTCGCGGGTGTCGCCCGAGGCTCCGCCTTTGGCTCCTTCCGGCCACCGTATGCGCGCAAGCGCAGAGGCGCTAAAACGCCTCGCGTCCTCCCTCAGCCGAGGAGCTCCCTTCGGGGCAACAAGGGCGACCGCGAGCACAGGTAAAGGGAAGGGAGCCACAGAGTACGCGTGGGTCTGGAGCCCTCGCTGCCTTTTCCGCGATGCTTCTAGTTATCGTTTCCCCTCAACAGAGATAGTTTTCACCTCGGTAGAATCCGCCCTGAGAAGCGAGCAGCGCGCGTGCGCGAGAGAGCCAAAATGGCTGCTGTCAACGCCTGCGCATAAGGGCCTAGGCGGTGGCGGCCAGCGCTTGCGCACCAAGGCGAGGAGGCTGTTGCGCAGGCGCAACTCGGCGCTGCGGAATCCGTTTGCTCATTTGCATCTCCCCGCCTCGCGAGGCGGCGGGTACGAAGCCTGAGGCGGCGGCGGGGGCGGCACCGCTCGGGTGAGGCCCGGGCCCCGGCCACCTGGGAGGGCGGGCCCCGGGGTGGGGAGGACTCCGGTGGCCCCGGGGCCGGCGCGTTCCTCCGTCCCTGCTCGTGTCCATTCATTCCGCTGGAGCTCGCAGCCGGCCGGGGAGCTGGGCGTCGCGGCGAATGGGCTTCGCGCCGGGCCTCCAGCTGCCCGTCCCTTAGGTGGGAAACGGAGATGCAGATGTCAGGACCACCTGACCCGGAGACCCTGCCCTTAACTGACCGAGAACAAGGCCGCCCCGTTGTTTTCATGGGGCGTGGGGAATCTGGGTGATCGCTGTAGAAATGACCAGAAGGCCGATTTGCCTCTTGAATTTGGAAGTGTCATGATGCAGGCTGTTACTGATACAAGTGCTTCCTAGTTTTTTCCTACTTATAGAATGTGTCCTCGTTCCCAGTGAGTGCCCTGTTTGTCAGGTTCAAGACCAAGATGCCTGACTTGGGTTGGCTCGCCTTTTTTTCCCTCCCAGCGTCCCCCCCCCCTTTTTTTAAAGGCAGGGTCTCAAATTGAGTGTGATAGCTCACACCTGAAATTCCAGCGCTCAGAAGGAGAGACAAGGAGGAGCAGTGTACTTTCAATGCGAGCCTAGTCTGCATGTTAAGTCTGAAGCAATTGGAATATGTGGGTAGATCATATCTGGATCCCTTCTACCCTGCCACCAAAAAAAAAAAAAGTAAGAAAATAAATAAAAATAAGAAGACAGGGTCTCCACAGCAGTGCACAGCAGTAATCCTAGCACTTGGAAGGCAGAGATGGGAGGGTCAGAGTTCATTGCTAGTGCCAGGATAGACTACTCTCAAGTAGTAGCAAAACAACAAAAACACATGCACACAAAACTGGGTTTTGCTGTATAGTGCATGCTTTAAAATTGAAATCCTGTTGCTTAGCCCCCTAAATATCATTAGGTCCTATCATGGGGCAGGGGCAAAAATTGATACCTGGTTGTGAATTGGTTAGTCTGACTGACCACCAAACTCCAAGGGTCCTCCTTGCTCCTCTTCCGCAGCACTGGGAGTGCAGGCACATTTGTGTCCCACTTTTATTCTTAATTCTTTGTATTTCTGGGTACATGGGTGGGGTGAAAGACGACGACAGATGCCAGACTGCACTCAAGTTCATCAGGCTTGGCCCTCACTAGGCCATCTCAGCCCCTCACACCCTTTCTTTTTTTAAGATTTTATTTTTGGGGCTGAGTAGTGGTACCACTAGATGCCAAAAGAGGTTGTCAGGTCCCCTGGAACTGGAGTTGTATGTAGTTGTTTGCTGCCCAATGTGGGCACGCTCTCTTAACTCCTGAGCCATAATTCCAGTCCCTTAGTCCTCATCGTCTTTGCCGCACCAGCCTGCGCACCACCATCCAATTCTTGTGCTGGAATGTATTGGGTCTGCTGTAAAGAACTCAGTTCTTGGGGTGTTGTTGAAAGAACCAAAAGAGCGTGTCCACTGAGACTAGCTCAGAGTGGACAGTTGCTAGCATATTGTCTCCTTGTGAGAATATCATTTACTCATCCAGCAAGCTCTCAGGGTGAAGTGAGCTCTGGAAAGTTCCTCCAAACTGAAGTCAGGGGGTTCATACTTTTCCCAAATACTTTTTTCTAGGTCGTTCTTCCAGTTCTGTTATCTTTTCTTTCTTTTAGTTTTTCAAGACAGGATTTCTCTGTAGCTTTGGAGCCTGTCCTGGAACTAGCTCTTGTAGACCAGGCTGGCCTCAAACTCACAGAAATCCACCTGCCTCTGCCTCCCGAATGCTGGGATTAAAGGCATGTGCCACCACTGCCTGGCTTCCTTCTTTCTTTCTTTCTTTCTTTCTCTCTCTCTCTCTCTCTCTCTTTTTTTTTTTTTGTTGGTAGTGGTTTTGTCCTGGGGCAAACTGTCTTGATTTGTGTGACTTCTCTTGCTGTAGGAGAGAGAAACATGGCAGCAAGGCGGATGGCACAGGAATCACTGGACACAGTGTTACAGGAGAAATCTAAACGGTATGGGGATTCTGAGGCTGTCGGTGAAGCTCTCCAACTTAAAGCTCAAGGTGAGTTAAGGTGCGCAGGTGGGCCACGTTGAATTATAATGCTCTGGGTGCTAGCCGAGCTCCTCTAATCCTTGCTGAATTTGTCAGGTCACATTTTCTTGTGGCCCACCTGCTGGCTAATTCAGTGTGCAGAAGGTAGAGAGTGTCAGCCAGACACCTATCCATGAAAGAAGAATTTGACCCAGGCCTTACACATGCTAAAGCACATAGTCTGCCACTGACTGCACCCTATCTCTACAGAAGGGTCCCTGTGAGTGTGTGTACACATGCAGTCACATGCACAGCTCAGAGGACAGCTTGGAGAGGGATTCTCTTCTTCCACCATGTGGGTTCCAGGAATGGAACTCAGTTGTCAGTCAAGTTTGTGGTGAGTACCTTTACTCACTGAGCCATCTCAACAGCTGTCAGCCTCCAGCAAACTGGTTGGGATTGAAAGTTTAGTTCTTTTTTTTTTTTTTAAATATTTATTTATTATGTATACAATATTCTGTCTATGTGTATGCCTGCAGGCCAGAAGAGGGCACCAGACCCCATTACAGATGGTAGTGAGCCACCATGTGGTTGCTGGGAATTGAACTCGGGTCCTTTGGAAGAGCAGGCAATGCGCTTAACCTCTGAGCCATATCTCCAGCCCAAAAGTTTAGTTCTTGCAGGCATGTCTAAACCACATCTCATGGATTGTTACAGATGTAGTCTAGCATAAATCATAAACTGAAAACATTAAGATCTGTTGTTTTTTCAGCTTGATTAGTTCTCTGGAGTAAAACCAGGGCGTGGGAAATGTAGGATGCAACTACCATTCCTGCCCACGGGGTTTCAGTTTGTTTCTTGCTGATGGAACCATGTCTACCTCCCAATACACACACACACACACTTCCCTTAGCAGCAGCCCTTTAACACCAGGTGCTGCCAATCTCACAGGGTGAGAGTCTGAGGGTGGCATTTCCTACTATGTTCCTACCCACCTTCCTCCAGTGTGTGTGTGTATGCATGGGGGTGGTGTGGTGGGTATGTGTGTGTTGTTTTCCAACACTTAGGGAAACCCAGGGCCAGAAACATGCTAAAGAAGAGCTCTGCCACTGACCATCTCCTTCCTTCAGTAATGGCAGTGCCGCCTGTACATAGTAGGTACTTGGTTCTTGTATTTGCCCAGAGTGGGGATATTTGTGTTTTCTTCATTTTTCTGCTTCTTAGTACCTGTCTCTTTTCTTGCCCTTTTTGGCGGGGGGGGGGGGGGGGTATTGTGTGCATGTGTTCACATTTTTATGTGTTCATGTGGGGGTACACAGGCATGTGTATGGTGACCAAAGATTGACATCTGGTGTCTTAATCACTTTCCACATTGTTTTGCTTTCTAAATATCTTGTTTTTAATCACATGTTTGTGGGTCCGTGTGGATATGTACACCTAAAGGACACATGAGTCACTCTGAGTGTCAGAGAGAGCATCAGCTTTCCTGAGCTGGAGTTGCAGGCAGTTGTCAGCTGCATAATATGGGTTCTGGGAACTGAACTCGGGTCCTCTGCAAAAGCAGCCACTGAGCCATCTCTCCAGCCTTGGCTTGCTTTTTGAGACACTTGGAGCTTACTGATATGGCTAGATTAGCTAGCCAGTGGGCCCCAGATCCAGCCTCCCCAGCCCAGCCTCAGTCTTTATAGATTAGTACTGCCATGTGGGTCCTGGGGCATGAATTTGTACTGATATGTTAATATGGATCCCAGAACACAACTCAGTGTTTGCTTGTGCAACAAGTGCTTTGCTCCCATCTCCCCAGCTACTCCCCGCCACAGCCTCATTCTGTAACCCAGACTGGCATCAAACTCACTGTGTGGACCAGTCTAACCTTGAGCTCTGAGTTCTCCCTCATCTCCTGAATGCTGGCCTTCTGGGTGTTTGTTACCAGACCTGGATCCCTTTTTGTCAGATTTTTTTTTCAATGTTATAGATTTTGTTTAAAAATCCAGCTGTGAGAAAGCTACCGAGGCCTGCTACTGCTAAAGATGGCTTCTGTAGGCAGCTTCTTGCAGTATTTCTGTGTGCAAGAGGAACTACAACAATGTCTATGCAACCCTCCCATTCTGGATGACATTCCACTCTCTACCATAGCCCCACTTAGTGTGGCTTCTTCTACTCCTACCTGCTCTGTCTCTGGCTCAGCCCCAGAGACAGAGTTAATGGCCCCTCAGACCTTTCTGCCACATTGGGGTCAGGGACTATGTTGTCTCTTGCTCAACTGTGGTGGGTGTGGCACACGCTGCTGCCCCCAGTGGGAGTGTGAGACGTGAAGTCCTCCAGAAGGCAGTGAAAGTGGCAGCCTCTTTTGGTGGAGACTGCTTGTTTGTTCCTGCCACTCAGACTTGAAATAACCACACAGAAACTATATTAATTGCAATACTGCCTAGCTGATAGCTTAAGCGTATTTCTAGCTAGCTCTTTTTTTTTTTTTTAAATAGGTCATCCTTTTATTAGACATGTTATCAAAATGCTTAGTCAAAAAGACCAAAGCCCATGTTGTCATCAGACTCCTTGGATTTGTCTTTGCTTTCACTTTCTTCTACTCAGCTGGGACAGCAGCAGTGGAAAGGGCAGGACCACCTGCTGGTGCCGCTCCAGCTGCTGGAGCAGGCCCACCAGCCTCTAGTAACAGATAAGGCTCCCAATGTTGACACTGACCTGGGCCTTTGCAAACAAGCCAGGCCAGAAAGGTTCAACATTAACACCAGCTGCTTTAATGCGGGCATTGATCTTATCCTCCTTGACTGTCACCTCTTCATCGTGGAGGATGAAGGTGGAGTAGATGCAGGTGAGCTCAGAGATGAAGGCCATGTTACAGACTGGTGGCACAGTGCTAGTCACTGGATGAAGTGAGGGCATCACTCCAACACAGCCTTAGCTTCTTCAGAAGGACCGAGCACCTTGGCGGCAGCAGAGGAAAAGCCTATCTAGCTCTTATATCCTAAATTAACCCATCCTCATTAATCTGTGCATTACCATGAGGTCGTAGCCTACTGGCAAAATTTTCGTGGCCTCCAGTGGAGGCGTCTGTCTCCTATAGCGGCTACATGCTTCTGCCTGACTTCCACCTACTTTCTCTATATATATCTCTTCCAGTCTGGCTATGTTCTGTTAAGCCATTGGCCGAAAGCAGCTTCTTTATTAACCAATAAAAGCAACACATATACAGAAGGACTTCCCACACCAAGCCTCTATAAAATTTCTGGGACAGAAGTGGAGACCCTGAAGTGGGCTGGGCGTGGCAAAAGATCCAGGCTGCATAGAAACCAAGCCCCTTCTCTAAGGGTAGGTGGTGTGATGGTGGAGGTGGTGGCTGATAATGAGTTTGGGAGTCTGTGTCTAATGATAATGTGTGCCTGTGGGGTCACCCACTGTTCTGCCTTGGCTGATGACCACAAGGGCAAGCACAAACCTGGTGCTTACAGAACTGTCTTGTTAAGTGTGATCACCCCTCAGTGCCCATAGGACATGAGCACTATATAGTGCAACCTTGGAAGATGCTTTCCCTTTGTATGTAATGGCATGGTGGTATCTGCATTTTGTGCCCCCCCACACCCATGCAGCTAAGCTCTGTGAGCATTGTGGCTGCAGTGCTCCATGCTGTTGTATAAGGGAGAATGCTGGAAAGGCACATAGGGAGTGCAGGTGCAAGTTTTCCAGGTAGTTTTACTCTTACTTGGTTGAATGCCTGGCTGCAGTTCTCAGTGGATCAGTGTGGACTGGCCAGTAGAGAGCTAGAGGTGGCACCACACATACTTTCTTTATTGTTCTGTGTGTGTGTGTGTGTTGCCTGTGTGCATAGTGTGTACATGTGTCTTCCCCAGGCACTCACTCTTCACTTTACTGAAGCTGGATCTCCTGCTGAACTTGGAGTCACCAATTTCAGCCTCTGTAGCTGGTCAACTTGCCTTTGGGATCCCGTGTCTCCACCTCCTAAGCATGGATGGGGGTTATAGGCAAGCATGCCTGCTTGCTTTTCCTATGGGTTCTGGGGCTCTGGTCTCATGTCCTCATACTTGCATGTCAAGCACTTTATTCTCTGAGCCACCCTGATGCCTCTTTACCCATTTTAAACAGTGTTGCCAGCAGACTGAGTTTGCGCCTCACACTTGGGAGTATAAAGTACTTGTGTTGACTGGTGTATGGGCTATTCCCGTGCAGCCCATGCTCTAAAGTGCCTTCTGTTTGTGACCATCTATTTCAGATCTCATAAGGACAGGCTCAAGAGCCAGAGCAGATGTCTATGAGGACGTTCACAGTGACAGTAGGTTCTCTGCCAGTGGATCTGGAGTGTACTCATTAGACTTGGGAAGAGAGGGCATGAGAGGTGACATGTTTGCGGGACCCTCCTTCAGATCCAGCAACCAGTCCGTCAGTGAGGACAGCTATCTTCGCAAAGAATGTGGTCGGGATCTGGAAGTGGCCCACACTGACTCCCGAGACCAGAGTTTTAGCCACCGGAAACTGGGACATTTTTCTTCTCAGGACTGGAAGCTTGCACTCCGTGGCTCTTGGGAGCAAGACTTGGGCCACCCAGTTTCTCAAGAATCCTCCTGGTCACAGGAGTATGGTTTTGGGTCTTCAGTGTTGGGGGACTTGGCCTCCTCCAGGCGGTTGGAGAAGGAGAGTCGGGATTATGACCTGGACCATCGTGGGGAGGTAGACTCTGTGTCTAGAGGCAGTGGGCAAGTCCTGGCCAGAGGCCGGTCTCTAAACATGGCTGACCAGGAAGTCACTCTCCTAGGAAAGGGGGACACTCAAGGTCTGCTTGCAGCAAAGGGTGTCGGGAAGCTTTTCACGCTGAAAAGCATGACCACGAAGAAAATGCCTGTTGTCAGTCGTCTTACTTCCAAACCTCAGGGCACTAACCAAATCCAGAAAGCCACCTCAAGTCCTGATGTGACCCTTGGAACAAATCCAGGGCTGGATGAAATCCAGTTCGCTGCTCTGAAGATCCCTTTGGGCCTGGACCTGAGGACCCTCAGCTTTCCCAGAAGGAAGCTGGGCTTTGATGCCATGGACAAGGCAGATGTGTTCTCAAGGTTTGGCATAGAGATCATCAAGTGGGCAGGGTTCCACACCATCAAGGATGACCTCAAGTTCTCCCAGCTCTTCCAGACTCTCTTTGAATTGGAAACTGAGACCTGTGCCAAGATGCTGGCCTCCTTCAAATGCTCCTTGAAACCAGAGCACAGAGATTTCTGCTTTTTTACTATCAAGTTTTTAAAGCACTCTGCTCTGAAGACACCCCGAGTCGATAATGAGTTTTTAAACATGCTTTTAGACAAAGGTGCTGTGAAGACCAAAAACTGCTTCTTCGAGATCATCAAGCCCTTCGACAAGTACATCATGCGGCTCCAGGACAGGCTGCTGAAGGGCGTCACACCCTTGCTCATGGCCTGTAATGCCTATGAGCTGAGCATCAAGATGAAGACCCTCACTAGCCCACTGGACCTGGCTGTGGCCCTGGAGACCACCAACTCTCTGTGTAGGAAGTCCCTGGCACTCTTAGGCCAGACCTTCTCCTTAGCCTCCTCCTTCAGGCAGGAGAAGATCTTAGAAGCTGTGGGTCTCCAGGACATTGCTCCATCTCCTGCTTCCTTCCCAAACTTTGAGGACTCCACCTTGTTTGGAAGGGAGTACATAGATCACCTGAAGGCCTGGCTCATCGCCAGCGGCTATCCTCTCCAGGTCAAGAAGGCTGTGCCCGCAGAGCCCCGAGAACAGAAAACCACATCTCAGCCCTGGGCTGCAAGCACTCTGAGCCAAGGTAAAGATTTCTTTCTTTCTTTCTTTTTTTTAACATCATCATCACTGCCAAATTACAGTATTTATATTCATTCTGGGTGTATGTATGTGGGTGGGTGTATACGTGAGTACCAGGGCATGTGTGTACGAAGGCTAGAAGACAGCCTCAGATGTTTCTCAGGAAGACTGCCCACCACCTTTGAGACAGGGTCTCACTGAACCTGAAGTTCACTAGTTAGGCTAGACAGGATGACCATCAAGACCCGGGGCCCCCTCACTCCACCTTCCTGGTTGTAGTGTGTGCATGCATCATCCATCATAGGTGGCATTTTATATCAGACCTGAGATTAAACACAGGTCCTCGCTGTTGCAAGGTAACAGATGTTGTCCATCTAGACCATCTCTTTGATATTTAAAAAATATAATTATATATATATGTATTTTAACATTTGTATGTATACATAGTTACACATATACATATGTACATATGCCTGAGTATGTACACTATATACGTACAGGAACTGGTAGAGGTCAGATGAAGGTGCCCGGTTCCTTGGAGCTGGAGTTATATATAGCAGTTATGTGCTGCACAACATGGGTGCTGGGAACAGAACTTGTGTTCTTTGCAAGAGCAGCATGTGCTCTTTATTGCTAAGCCATCACTCCAGTTCCTCTCTTTGAGGTTTTTATACACTTTTTTAAAAATGCTGAGACTTGAAGTCAAGGACCCAATATTTACCCTTGGTTTTGAGGTAGAGTCTCCTGTGTAGCTCAGACTGGCCTTGAACTTCTGATTTTTCTACCTCCACTGTTGAGTGTCAAGATGACAGGTGTGTACCACCTCCCCTGCTTTCTGAGGTTCTGGATGGAACCTAGGGCTTTGTGCATGCTAGATGAGTACAGTACCCACTGAATCAGATGGAAAACTGGCTGGCCCTCACTAGGAACAATGCACGACCCCCTTTCACCATAGGATCAAGGCTAGGATGCCATGTTCTGAAGTACCATGTCACTAGGTGTCACTGAAGGCAGGGAAAACAGGACATCAAGACTTAGTCATCGTGTACCCAGGGTGTGGGAAAGGTGGTTAGAATACTGAGGGCTGTCAAGGACCAGCCAAGTCTTTCCAGCTGGCGCTGGTGCCTCTCACCTGATTCAGAGTCATCAACAGCTCTGGTATTGGACAGAGGAAGGGATGGAAACTACTTGGTTTCCCTCTCCCTTCCTCCTTTGCTCCCAGCTGCATGCTGTCACACCCAACCTTCCTAGGCATCAGAGGACATGGCACTCATCTTTTCTCTCCTCTGACATTACCTCTAGCCCAGGGAATGTCAGCCCTGCCCTCCCCTTTATGGAGCCCTCACTGTACCAGGCAGTAGATGTCCCAACACAGATGAGTGGCCATGACCACTTCTAAGAAGAAAATTTTCCAGTGCAGTCTGAATGCATTTCTCTTCCCATTCCCTAATGCTAAAGGGGAAATGAAGGTAGCAAGAACCAGGTACTATGGGTAGAGGAGGAAGGGTCTAAGACCTTGGGATCCCCTCTCCAGGCACTGCAACAGCAGACACACTAACCTGAGGGTGTTTCTACCTGCCATGCTCTCTTTTTAGGTTGGTTTTGGTTTGTTCTTGTTTTGGGTTTTTCAAGACAGGATTTCTCTGTCTAGCCCTGACTGTCTTACAGTTCTCTTTGTAGACCAGGCTGGCCTGGAATGCAGAGATCCACCTGCCTCTGCCTCCCCTGATTAAAGGTGTGTGCCACCACTACCTGCATGATTTTTTTGTTTTTTTTTTTTTTGGTTTTTTTTTAGTCCTTTTATGTGGCCCCAAATGACCTGGAACCTGCTGTGTAACCAGGTGGTCTCAAATTCAGAGATCCACCTGCCTCTGTGCTGGATTTAAAGGTGTGCACAGGCTCCACCCAGAAAGATTTAAGTTTTTTTTGTACATGTCCATAAGTTTGAGTATATGAGAACAGAAGCCAGAAGCTGGTATCAGATCATTGAACTGGGGTTACAGGTATGTGAGGAGATGGGCTTGTTGCTTGGGTGCTGGGATCCGAACTCCAGTCCTCATGAGTACCAGCAAACACTGCTAACTTCTGTAGCCCCTCATTTATCTTTCTTTTTTTTAAAAAGGTGGGGTCTTGGAGCCGGGTAGCGGTGGCACACGCCTTTCATCCCAGCACTCAGAAGACTGAGGCAGGTGATCTGTGAGTTTGAGGCCAGCCTAGTCTACAAGAGACAGGCTCCAAAACTACAGAGAAACCCTGCCTCGAAAAAAAAAATGTGGTCTTGATATGTAGTCTAGGCTAACTAGCCTTAAGTTTTCAATTCCCTGCGTCAGCTTCCCCATATGCTGGGAGGCATAGTGTCACTACTTATCTGAGTTTCTGTAGCTCTCACTACATCAAGTAACCCACCATGTGTAAATTACCCTGCTTTGTCCGCAGGGGCTTTCACTGCTTTGTAGTAAAGGTTTCTGAAACAGAGCTGGACATGTGTCTTTGGCAGCCTCTGCACTGAGTACACAGTTGTGTGACCAGCCATAGACCATGGCCCACTAGAATTGCCTGGCTGCTTTAGCTAGTGTACCCCATTCCTACAACAAACACACAATGCTCCTTGACCTTGGCATGGTGGGACAGGCCTGTCACCCTAGCCTGGGAGCCAAGAGAGACAGGATGGCTACAAGCTTGAGGCTAGCCTGGGTACTGAATGGCAAGAGCTTGACTCCGAAAACAAGAGGGGATACTGGAGAGATGGCTCAGCAGTTAAGAGCACTGGCTGCTCACATGGCTGCTCACAACTGTAACTCCATGGGTATCAGATATACAAGTAGTCCCCAGACACACATGTAGACATAAAATAAACCTAAATTCAGTCCCTATGACCCACATGGTAGAGGAGAAGACAGACACCCTCAAGCTTTCTTCTAACTGCCCCCAGCTCCATGATAGGCACGCTTGCTTTCACAAATCAGTTAATTTTTTTATTTGATTGGGTTGGGATTTTTGTTTGCTTGGTTTTTTTTTTTATTTACTTATTTATTATGCATACAGTATTCTGTCTGTGTGTATTGCAGGCCAGAAGAGGGCACCAGACCCCATTACAGATGGTTGTGAGCCACCATGTGGTTGCTGGGAATTGAACTCAGGACCTTTGGAAGAGCAGGCAATACTCTTAACCTCTGAGCCATCTCTCCAGCCCCCTGTTTGCTTGGTTTGTTTTTGTTTTAGAGCCACGGTTTCCTTGTGTAGCCCTGGCTGTCCTAGAACTTGCTTTATAGATCACGCTGGCCTCTAACTCACTGAGATCCACCTGTCTCTGCTTTCCCAGTGTTGGAATTAAAAGTGTGTGCCACCACTGCCCAGCCCTTGGTTGTTTTGTTGTTTTTTTTTTTTTTTTATCCTCTGCAGCTTCTGTTTTATCATAGGCAGGGGCAATATTTTATCCTATGTTTACCTATGTTAATTTTTCTACTCTATCATAATCTCTTACTATATTTATTAAAAAACCCTCAATAATCAAAATTCTATTTAAACTAACACTATTATTGTATAAAATCATCGCTTCAGTTAAACAGTACTACTTTAGAGGAAATCATCTTTATAATAATCTACAGGTAAAAATGCCCAGTAGAATGTATATTTCCAGGAGATGATCATATTTCATTAAAGACACTGGAGCGCTCCCTATGCCCATTCACACTATGCCCAGACACCAGAGAAAAATAGTGGCGGCAAACATGCAAAGACACAGCAGCAGCAGCAGGAAACATTCTGGGGCAAAGCTCTCTGGAACGTTGTCTATTCGAGATTTACCCATCAGGGTTTTGTTTCCTGGTGGGCCAATCCCCATCTGCTACTCCTCTGACATGGCCACCAGCACCAGCCTATCTCCAGGTTCAATGAATGAGATGGTCTCAAGGACTAAAGGTAAAGAGTGACAGGATAAGACACCCAGCATCCTTTGGCCTCCCCATTTAGGCACATATGAACACGTACCAGATATATTTACATGCACATAGATAGTGCTGCACATGACAAACCCCGCTTATCTGTGGGTATTGGGATTGTCATAGTTGTACAGTAAGCGCTCTCAACTACTGAGCCATCTTTTCAGCCCCATCGATGGTGTTTGGGTGTTTTGTGTGTGTGTGTTTACATATGTATGAGTGTATTATATGAGTATGTGGTATATAAGGGAATGTACAGGCCAGAGGAGGACATTAGCTGTCCTGTCTATCACTCTCGATCTTATTCCCTTGAGACAGCGTCTCTCACGAAACCTGGAATTAGGCTGCTGGCCAGCAAGCTCCAGCCATCCTCCAGTTGCCACCTCCTGTAGCACTGGGGTTAGACACTCGTTGTTACACGTAGCTCTTTATTTGGGTGTTGGGGATCTGAACTTGGGTCCTCATGCGTACACAGCTATTGAGCCATCTCTGTAACCCCAGGGTTTGTTGTTTGTTTTGAAACAGTCTTACTATGTTGTCCAGGCTGTTTGGAAATTCTTGGGGTCAGACAGTCCTCCTGCTTGACCTCCTGAGAAGCTGTGGCCACAGGGACACAATGGCACCTCTGTCTCTTGCTACGTCTCATTTGCACCTGTTTTCTGGGTTAATACTCAAGCCGTCAGGCTTAAAGCAGCCTGTATACAGTGGTAGCGGGTCATTGCTTACCCAGCTCCTTCCTGAGCTTCCTTCCACCTCACTCCGTGTACAACCAAGGGACTCACTACTCATGGCTAGAGCAGGACATCTTTCAGAAGGACTTTTTGGTTTGTCAAGGCAGGGTTTCTCTGTAGCTTTGGGGCCTGTCCTGGAACTAGTTCTTGTAGACCAGGCTGGCCGTGAACTCACAGAGATCCTCCTGCCTCTGCCTCCTGAGTGCTGGGATTAAAGGTGTGCACCATCACCACCCAACTCAGAAGGACATTTTCTGTTTCACCCAGGTTTCCATCTTTTCAACACCAGAGTCCCATGATTGAAGGTTCCAGTTGATGATGGCTTGGGCTTTTATGCTGCCCTCTCGTTCACTGTCCTGGTCTCCAGGCCTGAGTGGTCCACCGGTTTTTACAACATACATTCTGTGTATTGCAGCAGTCCCCCAGCGGGCGGATCACAGGGTGGTGGACACCATTGACCAGCTTGTCATGCGTGTCATCCAAGGCAGGCTGTCACCCAGGGAGAGAACACTACTTCTGCAGGACCCTGCTTACTGGTAGGCATGTTTATTTTGTCTTTTTTTTATGACATGTTCTTATTTAAAGAAAATATATGTTTTGCCTACATGTATATCTGTATACCATGTTCATACCGTGTCTAAAGAGGCCAGAGAGGGTGTCAGATACTCAGGAACTGGAGTTAGGAAGTTTGAACTGCCATTTTGAACTGGGTGTTGTTAATTGAAGCTGGGTTCTCTAGAAACACCAAGTACAGCTGAGATATCTCTCCAGCCTCTATTTTATTTTTTGTTTGGTTTGGTTTTGATTTGGTTTGTTTGTTTGTTTTCTGAGACAGGGTTTCTCTATAGCTTTGGAGCCTGTTCTGGAACTAGCTATTATAGACCAGGCTGGCCTCGAACTCACAGAGATCCTTCTGCCTCTGCCTCCTGAGTGCTGGGATTAAAGGCGTGAACCAACACCACCCAGCCTTTTTACTTATTTTTTAATTGTAGCAGATGGGGTCTTACATTGTGGCCCAAGCTCTGCTCAGACTTCTGGGCTGAGGGGATCCTTCTGCCCCAGCCCTGGTTGCTCAGTGGTATTTTGAACATTCTGTGACTCCACACTGGCTGTATGTGAGCTGCTCTGTGACCATTCTTGCTTTACATTGTGCATATAATCTGTTTACATATAGAAGCATTGTGCTTACATGATATGCAGCTGAAGTGAGCTGGAGCAGAAATCAAATGTGGGACTTTAGCTTCAGCCAGTTTTAAGCAGGGGAGGAGGCCACATGGCCTTAGATTCATGAGGAAAGCTGAGACAGCTTGGTAAGAAGGCACCCAAGGGACCTAGGGGTGACTTTACTGGAGGGACGTGGTCCTAAGAGGTCTGCCTCTGCCACATGGACACTGGGCATCGCCTAGCAGCTGATGATCACCACCAGAAGATTGGAAATAGGCATTGATTGAGAAAGCTAAGATTTGAGGGGAACCACTGTGAAGGAGAGGTGCCCATCTTGACGGACAGAGTAACAAGAGAGAAGATTTAGTGTAGGATATGCATGCATAGTGGGTACTCTCAAGTGGAGACAGCACCAGAACCATGAGACAGGAACTGCTATTAATGGCCCAGAACCTAGTTAGGGTACAGTTCACTTAGTGATCTCTCTGGGCCTACATGCAGGGACATACCTGATACATGCCTAGCCTCTGGCTTCTCCTAGCTGTGGAAGGAGATTCCACAATCCCTTATTTGTATTTTTATTTATTTATTTATTATGCAATATTCTGTCTCTGTGTATGCCTGCAAGTCAGAAGAGGGCACCAGACCCCATTACAGATGGTTGTGAGCCACCATGTGGTTGCTGGGAACTGAACTCAGAACCTTTGGAAGAGCAGGCAATGCTCTTAACCTCTGAGCCATCTCTCCAGCCCCACTTTCTTGTATTCTTGACTCTAAAACCAGAACCATGTGGCTGAAACTGCCAAGTTTTTGTGCTTGCTGGTACTGAAATATGGCTCCTTGGTTCAAATACATTTTCATCAGCTTTCTGTTTTCAGTGGTGTCCTCCCCTGCTTAAACCTTTTTTTAATTCCTTTTCATAAGTTGATTTCCTCACAGCCTAAATGTAGCTGTCCTAGAACTTACTCTGTAAACTAGACTGGCTTCAAACTCAGAGATCTCCTGGCCTCTGCCTCCCCAGTGCTGGAATTAAAGGTGAGCAATATTACAACTGACCCTAACTTTCCTTTAATTTTGTTTTACAAGTTGGAAGCTTAGTTGAGTGGGGTCTGACCCTTAGTTCATCATTCCCTTTAAACTTTTTCTGTTTTGTTTTGGTATTTTGAGACAGGGTTCTTCTGTAGCTCTTGGGACCTGTGGATCTGTCCTAGAACTTGCTCTGTAGACCAGGCTGGCCTCGAACTCACAGAGATCCACCTGCCACTGCCTCCTGAGTGCTGGGATTAAAAACATGTGCCACCACCACCCGGTCTTTTAAACTTTTATCTCCTTGAACGCAGGACTTAGCGCCATTGTGCTTCTTGGTGCTCCTTTTCCTCAAACTGTTAAGTTTGCATGTTCCATTACAGAGCTGCATGAGAGTGAGCACCAATAACCACAGGACGCAGTCATAGCCTCTGCCAAAGCCATTAATCCAAAACTCTTCAATTCAGCCTCTGGTAGATTTTTTGACAAGAGCAGAAGGCAGCCACATTTTTCACCAAAATATCACAGGCGCAATCTCTGGGCCACTTAGTAATAATCTTCCCCTCTGAAACTTCTTGAGCCAGACCATCCTACATCTGTCTTCAATGCTTCTACTAGTCTGTCTCATTAAGTCCTGCTTAAAGCATTCAATTGCTTTCCTAATCAAGGTCCCAAAATCCCTTTCCTACCAATAAGCAGCATGATCAGACCATCATATCAATACCCTACTCCTGGTGCCAGCTTCTGTCTTAGTCAGTGTTCTATTGCTGTGAAGAGACACCATGACCATCCCAACACTTTTTTCATTGTGGTTGTTTTGGTTTTTTGTTTTTCGAGACAAGTTTTCTTTGGAACCTGTCCTGGAACTTGCTCTGTAGACCAGCCTGTCCTCAAAATCAAAGAGATCCACCTGTCTCTGCCTCCCGAATGCTCAGATTAAAGAGATACGCCACCACTGCCTGGCTGACCACACTAACTCTTATAAAAGAAAACACTTAATTGGGGCTGGCTTAAAGCTTCAGGGATTTAGTCTAGTCCATTGTCATCATGGCAGGAAGCATGGCAGTGTGTGGGCAGACGTGATGCTGGAGAAGGAGCTGAGAGTTCTGCATCCTGATCCACAGGCAGCAGGAAGAAATTGCCACGGAATCGGCCTCGAGATTTTGGTTTTATTTTGTTTTTGTTTTTTTTTAATTATTTATTTATTATGTATACAATATTCTGTCTGTGTGTATGCCTGATGGCCAGAAGAGGGCCCCAGACCCCATTACAGATGGTTGTGAGCCACCATGTGGTTGCTGGGAACTGAACTCAGGACCTTTGGAAGAGCAGGCAATGCTCTTTACCTCTGAGCCATCTCTCCAGCCCCTGCCTTGAGATTTTGAAACCTCAAAGTCCACTTGTAGTGACATACCTCCAAATTCACATCTCCTAATCCTTCTCAAGCAGTGCCACTCCCTGCTGATAAAACATTCAACTGTGTGAATCTTTGGGAGCCATTATTTAAGCCACCACACAGTACTTAATGACAGTTACCACATTTTCTTCTTTCTGTAGAGTAACACTGGGATGGACCCATAGTGGCCTCACACGCTGGGCAAATGATCTACCCCTGAGCCACACTCAAGCTTGGTGTTTTGTTCTCGTTTTTGTTTTTCTTGATGGACTCTCACTCTCCTCAAGTCTGGCTCAGCTGACCTTGAACTCTGGCTGTCCTCCTGCTTTAGTGCTGGGGTGGCAGGTGAGAAGCACACACAGGTGTCTAGCCTATGCTCTCTGTTGCTGCCTCTCACATGACTTCTAACTTGTAATGGCAGTAGGGCTTTGCCAATGGTTCCCTCAGCATTTGGGAAACTCCCAATCGCTGTTCTAGGGCTCTTCAGTTGTCACCTCCAATATCAGCAAAGGGTTGGTCCAGACCTCTGGATACTAAAGTCTGGCTGTTCAGCGCTCTATGCAGAATAGTGTACTGCCTGCATGAAACACATCTCCAGCACATGGTTTTACTTTGATTTTTGAGAGTCTGTGTAGTCTGGGCTTTTCTGGAACTTGAGATCCTTCTGCCTCAGCCATCCCAGGTGTGCCACCTCATCCACCCTTCTGGGTGCTTCAGCTTACTGGAAACACCGGAGACAGTGTGACTGTGTCCATAGCTGTTGGACTACATTGATAAGGGGCAAAAGTGACGGGAGTTCGTTCTCTTTCTATGTTACAGCCAGGCTTAGTTGACCCCCAAGCAGCATACCTTCTCGGTGTCGAGGAACCTGTGATAGTTGTTTGTGTGTGTGTTTATTATTGTGCTTTGTTTTTGTTTTATGAACTGTTGAATGCCTGTCAGGTGTTCCGTGCTGTATGGGACAATCAAAGAAAAAGGATCACTCCAGAAAGTAGTTAAGGCTCTGTGGCAGCAGGGAGGGACAGTTTTGAATAGCTGAACCTCAAACACTGTCCAGAAGCACACTTATGATGGTTATACAAAGGTGGTTTTATGGGCAGAAGTTCCTCATACCAAAGCCCACTGATCTAATACCTTTTCTGAAGGAAAGCATCATACCCCTGCAGCTTCAGTCCTTCCTGTGTGCGCTATTTGCAAGGTTCTCCAGGTGTGCCAGGATACTCTTGTGACCAAAGTCATGCAAAGGCTATAAAACTTCTTCAGAAAAACTTTATAGATAACAGAAAACAACCACCATCTTCTATAATGTTTTCTTCAAGATCTAGGTACTTCTAGAAATAAACTATTTCATTTGTTTACCCTAGATACCATGATTTTACTAGAGTTCCACTACAAATGCCAGATCAAACTGGAGGACACAGGCTCCCGTTCTGTTGTTTCACATCCAGCAGAGATTTGACACCCTGTACGTGAGGGAGGCAGTAAGGTGACCACCGCAGCCTAGTGTGTTCAGCTGTCCCTAGGGCATCAGACTCTCCTCAGTCTTGCCACGCCTGCCTCACTGGCACACAGAAAACTCTGGAAGCACTTGACTACCTAGCCATGTGAAGGGTGCTCCTCTGCCTGCCTTGCAGCTCCTGCTCTGAGCTGACCAAAGTCAAGAAAGAACCAACCAATTCTCACTTACACACCTTTAATCCCAGTCAGTACTCAGGAGGCAGAGGATGGTGGATCTAAGTGACTTTGAGGCCAGCCTGGGCTACAAACAAATAAAAAGATAATGGCTTCTTTTGTAGTCCAGACTGGCCTTAAATTCTCTGCAGTCTTCCTGCTTCAGCCTCCCCAGTGTTAGGATTAAGAATAAACCAGGTGGATCAAAGCTTTTGACTTTCTTTTTTTTTTTTTTTTTTTTTTTTTTTTTCAAAAAATCAATTCAACTTTTTATATTTTTTTTCTTTTTTTTTTATTTATTTATTAAGGATTTCTGCCCCCTCCCCAACTTTTGACTTTCTTGAGGCACCTGGACAACAGAGGGCTGCAGGCGCCACACTTAGGAGGGCAGCTATGCCTTGCTGAGCACAGTACTGCTCTCACGGTACCCTGCTTGTGTCTGTTTGTCAGGTTTCTGTCTGATGAGAACAGCCTGGAATATAAGTACTACAAATTGAAGTTGGCAGAGTCACAACGACTAAACCACAGCTGGCCCATCGTGGAACGGAAGCCAACACCAGCACAGTGCGCAGTGCGTGCTATGCTGTATGCACAAGCTGTGCGGAGTCTCAAGCGTAGACTCCTCCCGTGGCAGCGCAGGCGGCTGCTTCGCTCTCAGGGTCCTCGAGGCCTGAAGGCCAAGAAAGCTGCCACTGCCCAGCATACATCCCTGTCCTCAGGCACTCAGCAGAGGCACCGTGGCCGCCAGACTGCAGGAGGCTCCTTACAGGTAAAGCCACCACCACGGGACTCAAGTGATGCTGCCCAGGACTGCCTACCAGAGCCTGCCAAACCCCATCCTCAGCCCTCCTGCCCTGGAGCCTTGGGCCCGTCTCCTCGGCCAACAGCAGGGGATGACTCGGGAGCCCTGCCGTCCTCTTCTCCCTGCCCCTCTGCTGATGGTAGGTGCTCACCTTACCCCTCCTGTCACCATGCTCATCTGGGTTCCTTGGGATGGTGGGTGGGGGTGCCAGGTGCTCAGGAATCAAGGCCAGGTGGCAGGCTGGAGTAGCCAAAAGAACAACAGTATGGGCACTTGGCCATGCTGTCCTTGATGTTACTCCTGAGCCCCAACTCCTTGATCCAGGTGACAAAGTGCTGTCCAGCTACTTGCTGGGTCTCGCACCACAATTACCCTTGTGCCAGAGTTCACTGAGGCAAAAGTTTTGTGGAAAAGGACAGAGTTTTCAGAGAACCAGCACACACGCTCTTGATGTTTTGCTTATTTTTTGGATGTGTTTGTGAACTTTTTGAGACAGGATCTCTCCATATAGGTCTGGACCTCACTATGTAGACCACACTGGCCTCAAACTCAAAGAGCTCTCCCTGCCTCTGCTTTCAAGTGCTGAGATTAAAGGCATATGCCACAATGGCCTTCAAGAGCTTACTTTGAGATAGCCCTAATTGGGACTGGACTGGAACTTACAGCCACTGACCTGCTGCATCCTTGTCCCTCTGCCTGGTCTCTACTACATTTTCATCTTGTCTAGGCTGGTTACAACAACTAGCCCAACACTCACACTACATGAAACTGGCTGTTGTGGGGTACACCTGTCATCCCAGCAGGTATGACCTGGGCTTCAAGGTCAGCCGCACCTATGTGAGACCTTGTCTCTTATAATAATCATGATAATGATAACAATAATAATCTGCAGAAATACTTCTATATTATTTATGAGGGATTAAGAATGTGAGGAACGGGGGCTGGAGAGATGGCTCAGAGGTTAAGAGCACTTCCTGCTCTTCCAAAGGTCCTGAGTTCAATTCCCAGCAACCACATGGTGGCTCACAGCCATCTGTAATGGGGTCTGGGGCCCTCTTCTGGTCTGGTGGCATACATGCAGATAGAACACTGTATACATAATAAATAAATAAATCTTTTAAAAAAAGAATGTGAGGAACGGATAGAGGCAGTTGCTAAGTGACTTCATTGGTTTGTGTTCAGCAATGCTGGCCATTGAGTGCAGGGCCACAGGCCTACTAGGCAAACATCCCCAAGCTGTACCCCGAGACCATTGCAGGTATTTTCAACCTGGTCTGGTCAAATCTACAGGTGCAGGGCCCATGCAGCCCAAGACCCCCATGGTGTTTCCTTGGATGCCTTCTGTGTCACTCTGCCCCTGCCCAAGTTTGAGGTTAATGATGGCCCATGTGGTCACCAGCAGCTTACCTGTCCTCTGCCCAGTGCTAAATAGCTTTCAGTGGAACACGTGCAGACGGCACAGTGCCCAAGCCATGTTTCTCTGCTCCTGGCTACTCCAGCAGTGTCCTGAGCTGCTGGCAGGGCGTCTGCTGACCTGAGCTTTGAGAGTTTGAACAACAGTTTGGCAGCCTGTTGGCTGATGTAATGAGGATGACAGCCAGCCCAAGTGTCCATGGGACTGCTGGTGCTTCTGCCACAGTCTGCCTGTTGACTAATTGG
Source organism: Microtus ochrogaster (assembly GCF_000317375.1). Lineage (NCBI taxonomy): Eukaryota > Metazoa > Chordata > Mammalia > Rodentia > Cricetidae > Microtus > Microtus ochrogaster. The sequence continues at coordinate 673,314 of NW_004949179.1, forward strand.
AACAAGGAGAGGACCCCAGAGTCATGTGGTGCAGGGAAGGATCAAGGGGAGGTGGCTTGACTCAATCTAAGAGCCACAACCACTGCTTTGTTTTGTAGTGGATCCAAAGACCATGGAGACTGCTGAGAAGTTGGCCAGATTTGTGGCTCAGGTGGGCCCTGAGATTGAGCAGTTCAGCATAGAGAACAGCACCGACAACCCTGACCTATGGTATGTGCCTTGTACCCACACAATCCGCCCCCACCCCCACCCCCAGCCACACACTGAGCCGACAGGATGGACTTACATCTTCAGCTGAGCCTGGCTCAGCACTGGCATCCTGTGGGTCAGCCTTCACCTAGATCACCAGGAGACCCGTTGCCCTCTTGTCCCTCGTCCTCACACAAAGACTGGGTACATACACCAGCAGCATTTGTGCATGTGCCTCACCACAGGTTGTCAGAGAAAACTCCAGAAATCAGCCCTGAAGAGCCCCAGCTGCTGAGGGAACACTAACCTAGTTAGTGGTGGAAGGCCTCTATGATGGAGGTTCTCCTGGGCTCTTCCAGAGACCCTGTGAGATCTCCCAACCTCCACTGTACCCATGTGTTCCCAGGACCAAGCCTGGCACTTGGCTTTCCTCCTGCTTGTTGGAGAGCTATGTCATGGTCTGACTGAAAATGCAGTTGAATGTTTGCTGGGTGCAGGAGGCCTGAGTCTATTCATGGTGCTGCACTGGGGTGTAGTTGGAAACATGCAGGTTTGGGCCAGAGCTGGAGCTCAGATGGTAGACTTCTTGCCTGGCATGCACAGAGCCCTGGTGTATGTTCTCAACACCGGGTAAGCTACATGAAGTCGCACAGTAGTCTTGCTAGCTCTTGGAAGATGGAGGCGGAAAGTTCAAGGTCATTCTTGATCCATAGGGAATTTGAGGTCCTGCTTCAAAAAGCACAGAACAGAAGGATGGACAGAAGGTAGACAGGCTGGCTTATATATCTTTAAGAATTTACAAGTCCTGTGCAAAGAAAGCATGCTGCTCTGGCTGCCTGGGCCTGGTATGTACATGCTGTGTCCTGCACGCCTCAACCCTGACCCTTGACTCTTTTGCTTAGACTGACTCCTCCCTGGAGACCTGGGGTGCCATGCTGCTGGCCTGTGCTGACCGATACTTTGTATCAGCCCTTTACTTGGGCTTTTTTTCTATTTCAGTATAGATGACAGTTTGAAAAGAACATTCTCTATTCTGGCACTCTGGCTCCTGCACAGCAAACACTCCTATCCACTGAGCCCCATACCCAGACCCCAGTGGGATCTGTTTGTTTTTACGTTGTTTATTTACTCTGTGGCTGATGAGTGCATGCCACGGTTGAAGTGTAGAGGTCAGAGGACAGCTTGCGGGAGTTGTTCTCTTCTTTGACCATGTGTGTCCAGGGATCAAATTCAGGTTGTCAAGGCTTGGAGGCAGGGAGTGCCATGTTGCTGGTCCCCATATTTGAATTTGTGGGGAAATGGTAAGGGGAGAAGTTTGAGTTTTGCTTTTGAGACAGGGTCTTTACTGTACAGCCTTGGCTGGCTGGAACTCACTGTTAGACCAGCTGACCTCAGAATCACAGAGGTCCACCTGCCTCTGCATCCTGAGTGCTGGGATTAAATGTGTACAGCATTATGCCCAGCTGAAAGTTTGGTTTGGTTTGGTTTTGGGTTTTTTGAGATGGGGTTTCTCTATGTAGCTTTGTAGACCAAGTTGGCCTCAAACTCATCCACCTGCCTCTTCCTCCTGAATGCTGGGATTAAAGGTGTGCGCACTACGCCTGGCCCAGGTGTAATTTTTAATCCATTTTGTTCTAAAATAAAAAAGTCTGATTTTCCCACTTACGCTTCTCAGCAACCAGAAGCCATCTTGTGTGTGCATCTGTCATTGCCCCCATTGCATAGCCCAGTGCCAAACGCTGGCTCAGCTGCTCTTGCCCAGCACTGCAAAAAATGTCTCCAGGCCTCTTCAGTTGGGGGCGGGGGAGATCAGGACCCCTCCCACAGGGTATTTAAGATAGCTCCCAAAGGAGAATCAGGCTGTCTCTGTTCCTTCCTCCTGGTGGTCAGCAATCCCATTAAACCTGGATATTTTTTTAATTTGGCTAGTTGTGATTTGGCATGATTGGGATTTTTACGTCGGCAGAAAGCTCGCTTTAGGAAAAATTCCTAACAAGGCCTCTCTCCTTTTCCCACCTGTGCGTGTGTCCTCCTGACTGACTTTGAGTCCCTCACCAGCCCACAGTGTCAGTCATGATACTCTTTTAACAAGGCTGTCCAATAACCATGTGTCTGTGCTCATGAGGGGAACCTCCCTCGGGACCTGTGCTAGGTCCTGCCCCTCCCCCGTGTCAGGAAACTGCACAAATAACATACAGGAGGGTGGTTGATTTGGGGTCATGGCTTCTGAGATAACAGTTTGTGATCAATCTGGCTTCACTTCTCCCAGTTAGTGGCAAGGCCAAGAGGCACAGCAGGCTTCTGGAGGCCAGGGAGCAGAAGAGCCTATGATGTGCTACCAGCAGCCTTCCTTCTCCTTCTGTTCCATCTGAGTCCCCCGTGGCTGGTGGTGCACACGCTCTGCAGCAGGCTTTTTCCACCTGCTGCCCCACAGCCATTCAGCTCTGCCCCCCAAGCCAAGCTGACAGTCGCCCTGTGCCTTCCCACTGCTTCTGCCTGCCAGCTCTCACATCCACATTCACTGTCATTGCCAATCACTTTGTACTTGTTAGAGTGTGTGCCTGTGTGGTATTATGTGTGTATGTCCATGGGGGTTGGTATATTTTTCTGTATGGACAAACAAGCCGGAGGTTGACGCTGGGATGTCCTTCCCCAATTGCCTTTCCACCTTGGCTTTTTGATTTTTAAGATTTATCTCTTTTAAAAAGAGTGTGTGTGACCATGCGTGTGCATGCGCACAGTTATGTAGGTCGGAGGAAACAGTCTGAGCAGACTATTTGCCCTGGGAACCAAATTCAATTCTCAGGCACTTGTGTAGCAAGTGTTTTTACAGGCTGAGCTGCCTCGCAAATTTTTTTTTTTTTTTGAGGTTCTTGGGATGGAATGGGGGTGGAGGCTCATGAATGTTGCATGAGCATCCTGTCTTGATGAACTTCAGGGAAGAAGATTATTAGATTCACCTAGTCCTAATCCTCAACGGTCTGTCTCCCATTAGGCGGGCTGTGAAGCCAAAGCATGGCCATGCAGAGATCATGTCCTGCTGCTGCCTCTGTGCTCTGCAGCAATGCGTTTTATCCTCAGGTTCCTGCACGACCAGAGCAGCTCAGCCTTCAAATTCTACCGGGAGAAGGTGCTGGAACTGTGCCCATCCATTTCCTTCCAGTCTACTGGTGAGGTGGGGAACTCAGTGCAGAGCCCCACAACTCGAAAGGAGGGTGAGGGTGAACTGGAAGAGGGGCGTTCCCAGCAGGAGGCTACACTGGAGGGCCCTGAGGTACTGCCTGAGGAGGAAGAAGATGACGAGGAGGACGAGGAGGATGAGGGCAGAGAGGAGGCCTGTACCCTCAGACCACAGGCAAGAACTGCCAAGTGTCCAGGCTCTGAGGGCAGCTCCCCCACTGACAGCATTCCTGGAGAGGGGTCTAGGGAAGACCAGGCCAGCACCCCTGGCCTCTCACAGGCCTCCTCTGGCAGCTGCTTCCCCAGGAAGAGAATCAGCAGCAAGTCACTGAAAGTCGGCATGATTCCTGCCCCCAAGAGGGTGTGTCTCATCCAGGAGTCAAAGGGTAAGTGTCCCCAGAGTCCTGTGAGGGAGGAGGTAGCACTCCCAGGGACCATTCCAGATGTGCCAGTGGCAGCCAGTCACCCTGCTTCCTCCTAACGCCTGCTGGCCTGTGTGTAAAGATGGTTCCTAAGTGCCTGGCATAGTGCATGGGGTTTTTTGCTCTCAGGGCTTAGGATTTGAGTGTCTTTTTGGATTTTGTTTACTTTGAGACAGAACATACGTGTGTGGCCTGTGCTGGCCACCCAGCTCCTCCCACCCAGCTCCTCCCACCCAGCTCCCACAAGGTTAGACTGCAGGTGTGCTACCACAATCAAGTTCTCCTTGGTGTGTAATGTTGGCAGGGGAGCCCAGCTAGGCCATGGCTGCAGGGCCCTGAACCTATGCTTTGATTTGAAAGTATTTTTAAGCCGGGTGGTGGTGGCGCATGCCTTTAATCCCAGCACTCAGGAGGCAGAGGCAGGCGGATCTCTGTGAGTTCGAGACCAGCCTGGTCTACAAGAGCTAGTTCCAGGACAGGCTCCAAAACCAAAAAAAAACCCTGTCTCAAAAAACCAAAAAAAAAAAAAAAAAAAAAAAAAAAGTATTTTTAACCATTGTGTATTGCCCTCCCAGGTGTTAGCTCAAGACCCACATGTCCAGTAAGAAGAGCTTACAAAGGGCCCCTTCTCTTCTGCTGGGCTCTGTCACCACTGAGCTCTGCTAGACGCTCATCCCACCCCTTCCCATCTTGAGACACACCTAGCTTCTGAGTCCCCAAAGGTTCCCATACCTGTAGTGAAGGTGGGAGGACTGCAGCCATTGGACCTTACTGTCCTTGGATACACTTTATGTGTCCCTAGCACTGTTAGTGGATGGCCATTAGCCCAACTGTGACCCTTGTGTCCTGTATCTTGGTTCATGGGGGAGTTGAACCATGCTTCTTGCCAGGAAGTATGTCTGTCTTACCTCAAATGCCTTAGTTCCCTGGGCATTAGTTAGCAGCTCTGCATTGTCTTCAGTGACTTCCATGATGAGCATTTGGTACTCTCCTGAGTTGAGTTCTCAACTGATAGTTAGGATTCCTGAAACTGCCCCTCTGGTGTCCTCTTGATGGAACTAGAAGGATGCAGTACTGATGTGACTTGCCTGCTGCAAAAGAGTTCCTGTGGCTGTGTGAAATAGCCCAAGCAGTAGATCCTGTGCAGGCCAGCACTCTTATATCACAGCCATATACAGCCCAGCTCAGCAGACAGAATGTTGGAGAGCTGGAGGTGGGAAGGGAGCCAGCAGCTGACTGATGTGGGCTGTGTCTTCACCAGACACCATTTCTTTCTGTCTCTAAGGACATGGGCCAATGTTCACTGTGGACAGCTCTCTCCTTTTGTCTTCCAGTCCATGAACCAGTTCGAATCGCCTACGACAGGCCTCGAGGTCGTCCCATAGCCAAAAAGAAGGTGTGTGTGACTGCACAGTGACACTCCCTAGCCCCTGCAGGAGCACGATCGGATTGGTACACTTGGTGCTGCTTGTGATGAACCTTCAGACACTTTACAGAGCTGGGTGTAGAGCATGCCCTTGTGTCCCAGGTGTTCAGGTAGCTTGAGGCAGGATGGTTACTTATGTACAGGAATTCCAGGCTGGCCCAGGCATCACAGCAAGCCCCATCCCCAAGACAGCAGCCAGGCATGGATATGCCTGTGTCCCTGCCTCCAGGAGGCTGGGCTGGAGACGCCCGATTCAGCCCTACAATATAAACTGTGCAGTACACAGGAAAGCAGTGATTGGTCCACTCACTGGAGAGGCCACTCGTCCTCACAGGTCTCTTGCTCAATCTTTCCTGCTGAGCCTTTGGCCTGGTTATTGCCCTCCTCACAGGGTTTCCCTCACAGGCTCAGCACAGGGCAGCAGCATGCCGTACCACTGCCAGGTGCCAGTTCTGACCCTGGGGTAAGGGATCTGGCTTCAAGAAGTCCCACCCCCAGGGATGTTACAGGGAAGCTGGAGGTGAGTGGGGCTCACCATCCCAGGCATCTGGGGTTAGGAGAGCATTTGGGGATCCAGTGTGTGCTGGAGCAGACTGGTCCACCCACCCCTGCCTCTTTCTCTTCAGAAACCCAAGGACCTGGAGTTTGCCCAGCAGAAGCTGACAGACAAGAACCTGGGCTTCCAGATGCTGCAGAAGATGGGCTGGAAGGAAGGCCATGGCCTGGGCTCCCTTGGGAAGGGCATCCGTGAGCCCGTCAGCATGTATGGCATGGCTGGTGGGGGGACCCTGGGTGGCTTGTGTTGGGGCTAAGCCACAATGTACATACAGCTGGGTCATTGTTTTTAATTAGCTGCTCATTTGGGTGTACAGATATGGCCAACTCCTTCCTCTATAGATCTGGACAGCTTTTTGACCTGATGTTCATGGCCTTGGAATCTAAGCAGCATTTCTGGTAGTTATGGCACAGGTGTTTATAGAAGCCATTACAGGCTGCCAAGGTGGGGACACAGATCTTCAACTCCTCTGTTTGTATATCCAGAGGGCATGTTCCTCAGTGCCAGTACACCCCTGCATCAGGCATCTTCTTGTGTCAGGCAACAAACCCATGGAAGGCTCCAGTCAGGCCTGGCACTCATCTGTGACCCTAACTCTTGGGATGCTGAGGCAGGAAGGGGATTGTGAGTTCCAGGCCATGTTCGCATGAGCTAGTAGCCTTAGTTTTTCTTTTTCTTTTCCACTGTGGTTTGTGACTTGTGTTTTTCTTGTTTGATTTTTGCTATGCTAGGGAGAGAGCCCTGGGCCTTACCATCCATGGCAAGCACTTTGTCACTGAGCCATGCCCCGGCCCTATGACTGTTTCCTTTCTAGGTCCCATGACCCTGTGCACCCACCCTTGACTGTTGTCTTTTCTCTGCAGGGGGACTCTCTCAGAAGGAGAGGGCCTGGGGGCTGACAGGCCGGAGCAGAAAGAAGACACGTTTGATGTCTTCCGCCAACGCATGATGCAGATGTACAGACACAAGCGAGCCAGCAAATAGGTGCGTGCCAGGACCCAAACCAGCACCTGATGCCATCAGAAAGAGTCTGAGTGAGACAAAGGACTTTTCCTGCCTGTGCCCTTCTTTCTGTCCAGGCATGCACAGGAGGAAACTTCCCTCCACAAAGGGGCTGCCTGCTGGTCCCAGGCTTCCCATCTCACCTCCAGTGCCTCCGCTGGGCTTTGAGCATGCTATCATGGGAGCAGGCCACCCTTGGCCCTGCCTGTTCTTGCTCAAGGTTTCTCTCAAAATTGACAGTCCCTTGCAGGGTCAAGCAGCCAGTACAGACTTGATGATTAATGACCTTGCCCAGCCTACATATTCCTTCCTGTGGACCTCCAGTGGTGTTCTTGTGAAGGCCTTAGGCCTACAGGCCTCATCCTTCCCACTCTTGCCCCACCCCCTTTTTAAACATTTACTGTGTGTCTATGTGAAGCAGGTGTGTTGAGGTGCCTGTGTGGAGGGCAGAGGACAACTTGTAAGTCAGTTTTCCTTCCACCATGTGGGACCCTGGGATTGAACTCAAGGCCTCAGGCTTGGTGTCAAGCACCTTTATCCACTGAGCCCTGTCGCCAGCCCTCATTCTTGGTTCTTGACCTTCTCTCCCACAATGCTCCAAACTCAGTTCTGAACAGCCATTCTCTTCCTGACTAGATCAGAGCCACTGGCGACAGAGATAAGCCTCGAAGCAGCCTTGCCCTTCCTGTACCCTGCCCTGGACGCCTGCAGCCTAAGCCTCGGTGTGTACTCGGCCAGCTCCACATCCCCGGGTCAGGTTCCACCAGGCCTTGACACTGCACCTGCAGCAACTGCTCTCAGGCACCCTTGCCTTCTAGCTTTTGACTCTGTCCTTCATCTTGTTCTTCTTTTGTAGGTAGCTCCTCAGCCTTAGTTAGTGCCCAGGGCCTGGCTCCCCTGCAAGTTCTCCACACAGCCCCACCTTCCAGAGAGAGCCCTGCCTTCTGTCTCCAGAGCTTATCTGGGCTCTAATGGAGAGGGAGCTCTGTGGATTCTTGCTTTTGAGCAATGGTGTCTCAGCTTCTGCAGACTTCTGAGAGCTCTGCAGGCTGAGGCAGGGGGATTAGGACAAGTTAAAGTCTAGCCTGGCTGTGTAGCAGGACCCTGTCTTGGGAGAGTTCTTAAAATCTTAGCCCCAGATGAATACAGTTTACATGCCCAGCACATGCTTGTCTCTGTTCCTGGGGAGTATATCCTGAGGAAAACCCCAGCCTGTGCACTTTTGGCCTTGGTGCAGCTCCCACAAGGCGGTGCTGTGACATTGCTGTGCTGTCTCCGTAGACTCTTTCTGGGCCTCTGGAAGGATGAGGCACTGCTCAGCTGCAATGAATGACTGTCTCAGAGCCCTCCTTGTGCCCAGCACTGCCCATGTCTGCCACCCCTGATCTGTGCTGATACTTTCGCTGGGGTCCAGCCTCCCACCATGGGGTCTGGTGTCAGCCATGAGCATAGCTGGAGGATCTTGTGTCATAATGCTCAGCTTCTGTTGCCCCACTGTGCCCCTTCTTCATAGCTGCTGCAGTCCCAGGCCCACCTGGCTCTCTTGTCTTGGCAACTCACAGGTCTTTGTAGCTATGAGGATCTTCACTGCAGCTGGGTCACAGTCTGACCATGAGCCAGTCTATAGGGTGGGAGAAGACAGGGCAGGGACCCAGGCTGCAGCTTCGTCCTCTGGTCTTTTCTTTCACTTTTCTAGCAGCTTCCATGTTGACTGTGGGTTGGAGCAGGACCCTGGCCCATGGTGGGCTCTGCAAGTGGAGCACACAGCTTGTCTCTCCAACTTCTCTCCAGGCATCTGCATTTTGTGCTGATCCATTGGGTCTTCAAGATGATTAAGGAATTGCGGGTATATGGCCCTGGTGCCAAGCAAGTCTCCTGTACTCCCGGAACTGAGACTGTCAGGGACCGCCTCCCGACCTGAGAAATGTCATTCTTGGGTTCTCTTCTGGGGACAGGGCAGGTGGTGGGGAGCGGGAGCACGTACCTCACACCTGTCTGTGAGCTGTCGTGACCCTCCTCACATACACCATGCTGTCCTCACTCTCCTAAGGCCACCTTGCTCTCCAGTCAGGCTGCTTTGTGGGCAGGGCTATGGAAGATACCTGATGCACATATGTGTGGCCTTATCCCTGTCACAGTGTTTCTCCTGTCATTCTAGTTCCAGGGTCACTTCCACAAGGGCCATGGATTCCAAAAGCTGTGCTGGCCTGGCTTGCCGTGGCTCTGGCATGCTCCTGTTCCTGGAAGTACTTGGTGAAGGTTGGTTCTGGTCCCTGCTAAAATGCAAAAGAACGCTGATGATGTCACACTTGGACGTTGTTGTGTTTGTGAGGATCTAAGATGTCATGGTGTTGTCATGTCAAGTGCTCAGAATAAATGAGGAGCAGACCCACTGCCCGGCCCGCCCTGCAGTCACTGAGGCCCCAGCGGGGAGGCATTGGGCCTCTGAGGTCAGCCTGAGTTATGTCATACTCTGTGTGGAAGAACAGGAGATGACTTAGATATAGTGGCTTATGTCTATAATCTCGGCACTAGGGAGACAGGCAGGAGGATATCCTGAGCCACAGAACAAAAAAGTCAGTCCTGTGAGGAGGGGACATGAAAGGTGACAGTGCAGACATAGGCCTGACAGGTAAAGGGCCTCTGTAGCGCTGATGACAGTTGTCTCCAGGTCCAGCCCTCATACAGACACTCCTAGGCATGACAGCAGTCTGTCAGCTGAGATTCAGTAACAAGTGTCCCTAGTTGTCTCCAGCCCTCGTGGTGAGTGCTTCCACCCTAATAACAGGCACCTCAGGCTTGATGACAGTCCAGGACCAATGAAGCTACTCCTGGACTTTATGACATCTACCCCAGGCCAGACACCGGCTGCTCCCCAGGCCCACTGTACTCTACAGGCCCTCATAAAATCCAAAGTCTCTGAGGGCCTGAGAGATGGCTCAGAGATTAAGAGCATTGACTGCTCCTGTAGAAGAACCTGGGTCAGTTCGCAGCACTCACATGGGCAGCTCATAGCTCCAGTTTTAAGGGATGTGACACCCTCATACAGACATAACATGCAAACAAAATACCGATGGACAAAATCAGTAAAAAGGAACAAAAAGTAAAAATTAAACACTGAGCAGTGGTGGCACGCACCATTAATCCCAGTACTCGCAGGCAGAGGCAGATGGCTCTCTTGAGTTTGAGGCCATCCTGTTCTGGAGAGTGAGTTCCAGAACAGCCAGGGCTACATGGAGAAACCCTGTCTCAACAGCACACTCTGGTAAAATAAAAATTAATATTTTCTTCAAGTGGGAAGAACCAGGGCACAATCAAAATCAAAGCAAAACTGAACTCCAACTGTGAACAACATCTTGTCCTGTGTCTGGGATCCACTCTTGGTCTGGGCTCCTCCGAAGGACTTGGGTCACTTCTTGGACTCTGCCCTCTGCAGCACACAACTCATCTAGGCTTCAGCTGACTTTCGCTCCACAGCTGCTGTGCTCTTCTCTTGTACCTGGGCTACACTGGGTCAATAGCTCTCTTAGTGCCAAACCTCAGCTTTCCTTGTCTTCAAAACCTGTACAACCTAGGTCTCACACCCAAGTTCAAGTGCAGGGGTCCACTGTCAGCCACCTCTGGAACACAGCCTAAGTGTGCTATAGGGTAACACTTCTCAGAAGATTTCACTCCAACAATGCTAGTCTTTTTTTTTTTTTCCAAGATGGTTTCACTGTGTAGCCCTTATTGAACCCAGCTGGCCTTGAATTCACAGAAATCCTCCTTGTTGTGCCTCCTGAGTGCTGGGACTGTGCCACCACCACACTGGCTGCCCTCAGTGTTCCTGTATTCCATGCTCCTACAGAACAGCGCACATAGCTGTCAACACTCGGTGGCTATCGAGGTTTATTTTGGGGTTAAGCCCATTAAACCTCTCAGGGTCCAGAAAGATTCGCTCTGGCAGGGAAAACTGGCTGGGGAGAGGGATCTGAGGGGTAGAACAAGCGTTCCTCCTGCTTGTTTATTCCTTGGGGAAGAAGGGAAGAAAAAAGGGGGTCATTCACAAAGCTTTCAGTTTATATAGGCAGACCGAAAAGTTAGCAATTCCACGGGCAGTAACCAGAGTATCAGGCAGGCATTTTCAGAGTCACAGAAGCCAGTGGATCTGATAAGGAGGGCTCCACGTCTCAGAGCAGGTGTGCCTACGAAGTGCTAGGAACTCTGGGAACTCGGCCTTGGATAGTCAGAATGACCTAAGGGCTTGATTTGTATTAGCGGCTAGCTGGTTGAGTTAAAAGGAAATCTCTTTTGGCAACTTTGCTTTTGACTCCAGCAGGGTGCCCAGGTGAGAATTTTTCTCTCTGAAGCTAGTTTTAGCTACTCCGGGCCTTTTTCCTATCTAAACAGCTAATCTCCTAGGCTATGATCTTATGTTAACTGAAACCAAGAAGGGTAATACAAAATATTAATAGCTTGTTAGGTCAGAGCAAAGGTCAGTAGATCACAGCTACTTGAGTGCTGCTATAGCAGACATGGGCTCCGTTCTTGTCAGTAAGTGCTGTCAATAAAGTTGTGGGGCCCTAGTTTTATGCAGATTTTGTCTTTGAGGATGAAGGTTTGACTTGAGTACAATGCTTTCACACCAGGGCTTCACTGGGGAAGGTATCCTGTTGCCCTACAGGAAAAGTCAGGTTTATACACTGCTGGGAGACTATAGAAGGGAGAAATGCCATGATTTCACAAGATTTTTACAGAATTGACAATGACTTATTCAAAAGACAGTTGTTTCCGTAGCTCTGCAAAACGGGTTACTCCATGTGGAGTGTCCTTCCTTACTCCTGTGGCTTGTCCAATAGATCTTAATGTATAGAATACTTGTGGGTGAGCTCACTACAGGTGGTCTCAGTGACCCTTCTAGCTTCAAGTTCCAAAGTCCTCTCACAGTGCTCCCAAAAACATGGTCAGGACTGTCACAGCAATGTCTACTTCTGATACCAACTTGTCTAAGATTTCTATTGCTGATGAAACATCACCAAAAAGCAAGCTGGGGAAGAAAGGGTTTATGACTTACATTTCCACGGCACTGTTCATCATCAAAGGAAATTAGGACAGGAACTTCTACACCCAAGGCAGAAACCTGGAGGCAGAGGGCATAGAAGGGTGCTGCTTACTGGCTCATTCCTTACAGCTTGCTCAGCCTGCTTTCTTATATAACCCAGGACCACTAGGCCAGGGATGACACCACCCTTGGTGATAAGATGGGCCCTCCCCCATTGGTCACTAAGAAAATGCCTTAATAGGCCTTCCTGCACCCTCTTAAGGAGGTGTTTTCTTAATTGATGTCCCTTCCTCTCAAATGACCCCAGCTTGTGTCAAGCACACCCTGAGACTTTGAATGTAGGGCTATTTATAAGTAGTGAAATGTGTTCATACAGGAGATTGTTCCCCTCGCTCAGCTTCCAAGTCTTGGGAGGCTGAGGATGGGTCTAAACAATAGACTGAAACATGGAAAACAAAATCCAGATAGCAAACTGTGTGTTCTGGCCACTTGTATGGTCATGTCTGGTTGGGACACTAAAGCAGGAGGGTCCCTTGACCTGGGAATCTTGGACCCTACACAGAGACCCCCTACTCAACACAAGCCAGAGTAGAGCAGGAAGCTTCCCTCCTCACACATCCGCAAAGTCAAATGACAGGCACATGAACCCCAGCAACATAAAACAGCTCCCTTGTGTTTCTTTAGGAATACTTGGCCTTGCCAGGTGGTGGTGGTGCACGCCTTTAATCCCAGCACTTGGGAGGCAGAGGCAGGCGGACCTCTGTGAGTTCGAGGCCAGCCTGGTCTACAAGAGCTAGTTAGGACAGGCACCAAAGCTACAGAGAAACCCTGTCTCAAAAAAAGCAATACTTGTACCTTGGTTTTTTTTTTTTTTTTTTTTTGGCTCCCCGTTGGGGAATCAAACCCCGGTCTCCCGAATACTTGGCCCTTGTGAAGCAGAACAGAGACCTGTCTCCTTCCAGGGATACTCTGCACTCACAGCTGCAGAGAAAGTAGGTTGAAGATAGTTTGCTCACAGCCGTTTTGTTGTCACTTGAAAATATTTTTAATGACGTTTATTGAAGTTGGCTCAGTGGCTAAGAGCACTGGCTGCTCTTCCAGAGACCAGGGTTCAATTCCAAGCATCCACTTGGCGGTTCACACCATCTAAAACTCCAGTTCCAGGGACTCTGACACCCTCTTCTGGCCTCAGTAGGCACTGTACAGACATTCATGCAAGTAAAATACCCATACATATAAGGTCTTAATTAAAAATTGGTGTGTGTTGCCAGGTGGTGGTGGCACACACCTTTAATAACAACACTTGAGAGGCAGGGGCAGGTGGATCTCTGATTTCAAGGCCTGCCTGGTCAACAAAGCAAGTTCCAGGACAGCTAGAACTATTACACCGAGAAATCCTATCTCAAAAATTAAAAAAAAAAAAAAGTTGTTGTGTATGTGTGGTGAGTGAATGTGGCTGCATATGCCATCATCTCTTGTGAAGGACGGGAAATCAGTTCTTTCCTTCTAGCCTGCAGGTTCAACTCGAGTCATACCGTCTAGCAGCGAGTGCCTTTATTCCCTGACCTGTCCTATTGGCCCATCACTTGTTTCCACTTATGTGTGTGGGTAACCATTGATTGCTGGGCATCGAATCCTGGTCTTGTGGAAGAGCAGCCAGTGCTCTTAATCACTGCTCCATCTCTCCAAACTCTTCATTTGGTTTTAGAGACAGGATTTCAATGTACAGCTCTGCTGGCTTGGAAGTCTCTGTGTAGAACAGCACCAAATTCACAAAGATCTCTCTGCTTCTGCTCTGTTCCTGAGTGCACATCATAGAATAAAAGCACACGTGTACACACATACACAGGTTATCAAGAAACATGCCCCTTGCCTCCATCCATTTGGTCCCACTTGCCAGGCCTCTAAAGTCCCCAAGTTCAATGGCATCCTCCCTAATGTCCAGCTTTATACCCCTTCACAGCCCTCTACTGTCTGAAGTGAGGCATTGGGGGAGGGGATAGGGCAACTGGAGCTACTTGCTCCCTCCTATAGTCCAGACAGTCTTGCACGGATGCCACTGTTCTGTGGTCCAGGAACCAGCATCTGTCCCTGCAGATCTTGTGGCCTGGGTAGAGTATTAGGGACCACACTGCTGGTGGCCAGTGGAGAGACTGGCTAACATTACAGAGTGACCCAGGACGGGGCTGCTCTTCTCTTCCTTCTTGGGTCCACTGCCCTGCCAGCTGTCCACCACATTTGCAGGAAGGGAAACAGACCTAGGAATAGCTGTGTTGCTCAATCCTTTAGAGCATATTTTTCCGTCTTATTGTGACAACAGGCAGCCATGCTTCCAGCTCAGTAATGGTTTACATCTTGACCTGGTTCTGAACTTGGTGTATAGAATACAGGTACCTGCACCCCAATTGCCTTGCCAGGGCTCACTCTCCTTGCATACACAACTCCTGCTGCCTTTGGTTGGTATGAAAAACAAAGCTTGCCGGGCGATGGTGGCACACACCTTTAATCCCAGCACTCGGGAGGCAGAGGCAGGTGGATCTCTGAGTTCGAGACCAGCCTGGTCTACAAGAGCTAGTTCCA
>NW_004949179.1:687809-691900 GCF_000317375.1 Microtus ochrogaster
AAAAAAAAAAAAAAAACAAACAAAAAACCAAAGCTTTGTTAAACCCAGGCTGCCTGGAATCTGATCCTCCTGCCAAGGCCTCGCATATGCAGGAATGACATGAGTGGACACCCCCCCCCCCCAAAAGTAGCACTGTATTTATATAAATCCATCACCAGTTGTATAAAGTGAGGAAGGACATCACCCTTCAAGTATGGTCGAAGAGAAGACTTTTATTGTATGAGGAGAGTCTAGAGCAGGGAGAGAGTGGTCTAAGTATGGCCAGCAGACTGGACTGGACGATGAGAGTGGGCAAAGGAGACCCAGAGGGGACCGAGAGTGAGTGGCTGAACTGGGGCAGCGTTATTTAGGAATGAGAAGCTGGGGGAAGGGAAGCCATGAGCTGGAGAAGTTTAGGGTAGGGTTCAGCCTGGAGGTCAGCAGATACTTGCTATACTAGTAGGCACCACAGATAGACATTTGTCCAGCATTTCTTTTGGACTTGACAGTATTGCAGCTGTAGAAACAAGAATAGGCTGAAGCAAGATGATCACATGAAGACACACGTTTGGGTTTAGCTCTGGTGACATCCCAACTATGGAAGTAGGGGGCATGGTGGTGCTCACCTTCAATCTTAGTGTCTGAGTCCAGCCTGGGCTACACACTGATACCATGACCCCCTCCCCCACCAAAAAAACAAAAACAGGGTAGAGAGAAGAGAGGAGGAAAATCTCATACAAGTTCCTTTCCAGTGTTTGGAGCTCAAAGGAGGTTGAGCCCTGTGATTCTGTGAAATTTGCTGATTTGCCCCTTGGCTAGTGTGGTTTGACACTGGTGAACATTTAAGTCTGGGAACAAGGCTGAATGAAATACTTAGCCTTGGGATACTATTGACAAAGGAGTAGGTACCTAAGTGGTCGACCCAGGGTGTCTCACACACTAGGGAAGCGCTATCCGCCAGATCCCCTGGCTTTAGCAGTTCCTGTCTGCGTACACCTTGAACCACCACACCCAGCTTCCCCAAGATACACCGAGGAGCAAAGTCCTCTGTATGGGACGTGGGCGGATCATTCACTTCCCTAGCCTGGACCTTGTCGGAAGGGGAGTGCCAGGGAAGAAGGCAAACAGGAAGTGAAGATGGCAGGCTGTCACATGCTGTGGAAGCTGCATCCGCTAGCTTTTCTTTGGGAAACAGCTGTGGTCCACTGAGAAAAGCCTGATTTAAACCAAAAGGCCGTCTTCCTGTGCTGACGAAGGAAAGGCTCACTTCCCCCGGGCCTGCAGACATTCAGCTCACTACGTGTTCAAGGAGCGCACAGGCTCCTACCCTACATCTGAGACCGACCACAATGAGACTAGAAACCGCAGGTTTCTTTAGAGAACGCCGCGACGGAAAAGGGGAGTGGGAGAATAAGACCCTGGGGCCCAGCCTGGGAGGAGGATCCGCAGTACCGCAGCGAAAGGAACAGTCCTGTGGTGAAAATAATCGTGGCTATCAGGAATAATGAGCATGAATTCCTTCCCACTCCTGTAACGGCAATCTGAGAGAGAGGCTTTTAAAGGTATTTTTAAAATATATTCGTGTCTTTGTGGGAGGGGTGCAGTGCTCAAGGAGACCAGAAGAGGGCGTCGGATCCCCTGGAGCTGCAGTTCCAGGTGACAGTGAGCGCCGTGGTCCTCCGCAAGAGCTGTCGGCTCTATAATCACTAGTCTCCCGCCCCAGAGAAGTGGAAGAAGTTTGACCGTCAACTGTCCCCCAATACACTCCCAGGTTAAACACTCGGACCCTAGTGGTCGGTGGTTTAAAAAGGGCCTGGACAGTTTGGATGCTCACCTTATTAGACCTGAATGGAGGTGGGTGGTTCTTGGACTTCCCACAGGGCAGGGATCCCTGATTGCTCTTTGGGCTGACGAGGGAGGGGGACTTGATTGGGAGAGGGGGAGGGAAATGGGAGGCGGTGGCGGGGAAGAGACAGAAATCTTTAATGTTAAAAAAAAAAAAAAAAAAAAAAAAAACCTGGAACCGAGGATGGGGACAGTCCCGGAAAAGGATCCCACTGGGCTTCCGGGACAGAGTGCAGCAAAAGCTTTGTGTATAGTTTTTTTTGGGGGGGAGGGCACTTGAGAATAAGCTAGAAATCCAACCTGAGTCCGACTTTTTCAAGTATCAGTGGCGGTATGAGGATGTGCCCACAGAGGCCAGAGGAGTGGTCACATTCCCTAGTGTTGAGTTACAAGTGGTCCGGGTGCTGGAAACTGAGCTCTGATCTTCTGCAAGAGCAGCCAGTACTCTGAACCTCTGGACTCTCTCCAGCCCCTGGTCGTACATTTTGTGTGTGTAATAAGCCGGGCGGTGGTGGCTCACGCCGTTAATTCCAGCATCGGGAGGCAGAGGCAAGTGGATCTCTCTGAGTTTGAGGTCAGTCTGGTCTACAGAATAAGTTCAGGACAGCCGGGTCTACACAGAGAAACCCTGTCCCGAAAAATAAACAAAAAAGATTAAGAAAATGTGAAATTTGCTATTTTACCCTAGCACACCTGTCATCACAGCACTCTGAAGGTGTAGGCAGGAGGTTCAAGACCATTGTGGGCTACAGACGAGTGCCAGGTCAGCTTGGGCTACGTGAGCCCCTAATTCAAGTATTAACTTGGTGACATATATCATATATACCCTGCTGCACAATCATTTCGTTCCAGAGCATTCTGAACGCCTTTAATAAGATCCCATTAGCAACCATTCTGTATTCTCAGCACATGTATATATCTGCTCTGATTAAGATTTTTTTTGTGTGTTTCTTGCTGAGAATAGAAGCTGGAGCTTCCTGCAGGAGCAGCTTGTTGGACAAATGTGCCTACCAGGCCACATACCCTCAAATCCTCACTGACTATTGAACTGTTTCCTGCCATGCCCCTCATCTGGTAATTTTGTTTTGTTTAGCTTTGTTTCTGATTCAGTCTACTGAATGCCGAATCAGAGTGCGTTCAAGCCTGCACAGGAGAGGGTCAGGGCCGATGCCATGTGGGTGGATCTGACTTGAGCACCCTGTGTTCATCTCACTCCCTGAGCTCTGGCCTCCTGCACCCATTCAGGCCCACCGTCCATGGCTACCCCGTCTACAAGAGGGAGGCCAGACATACCCACCTGATTGTGAGGAGTTTGAGCCTCACAGATGGTGGGTCTGGATATTGGCTATGTGTTTGGGTCTAAACAGCCTCAAGGAGTCATGCTACCTGCCACCCCCTTTTCTTATACCAGAGGAGACTGTTCTCATATTGTTAGCCATGAACATAAACAGTTTCAGGCAAAAATTGACCTCAAGAGCCCCATGCCAATCAGACTCGCTCCAAGCATCTATTCTAAAAATTGAGCTTATTTTTATAATTCTATTGAGTTCATGGTCGGAACTTTCTAACTTGGCAAACTTCTATTCATTCTTCAAACCCTTCACCCCCACACTTCTTCCTTCATGTGTTTATACAAATGCTTTGCCTGTCTACTCTGTGGCAGAGAAAAGGGATCTGTCACTGTGTGTAGCGCCCGTGCCACTACTAGTCGGTTTGCGAGTCTCAGGCAAGGGCCTGGAGATTTAAACACATAGACACACAGAGACAGAGACTGGGACATGGGTCATCCTTGACACAAGAATGCCAACTTTATTGTGCTCCAGGGACGCTTACATAGGGATTCTTAACTGATAGCCATGCCCCAGCCCTCAGAATCTTTCAGCTGCAGGCCTCACCAGAACCCACTCCCCTGCCATCAGTGTCTCATGCTCAGAGCAGCTGTAGGCACAGGTAAACAAGTTGTTTTGCTCAGTTCACTCCAGCAGGCAAAGGGGCCCCCAACATCTGTGTGTCTCCGTGTGTTTGTGTGTTTATGGCACATCATATGTGTGGGGTCAGAGGGAAACTTGGGGGAATACTGTCTTCCAACATGTGGCTCCCAGGGATCAAACCCAAGTCTTCAGACTTTGCAGCAAGCACCTTTACCTGCTACGCCAGCCCATGAGGCTTCAGTCATATCTGGAGCACTCTTTCCAACCCTGGGTCTATGTCTGTACCCGATCTGCTGAGACCTCAGGGACATGCCCAGCAAGATGTACCCACGTCTT
>NW_004949179.1:693108-695458 GCF_000317375.1 Microtus ochrogaster
TCTGTAGACCAGGCTGGTCTTGAACTCACAGAGATCCGCCTGCCTCTGCCTCCCGAGTGCTGGGATTAAAGGCGTGCGCCACCACCGCCCGGCATACTTCATACCTCTTGACTGCTGTGTACTTTGCTGCTGTGAACTTGGGCATACATGTGATTGTATGGCTGTAGACTTTATATCTCTTGGACACATACCTAGCTAATTACTTGGCCATATAGAATATAGATGAAATCCTTCAGCCTGTGACAACTGTCCACTCACCTGTACAGAAGCCTGCACACCCTTGTGATGTCACCCTTTGGAGCATGAGGGTCCCATGGGTGGGCAGATGAATTTTTAGGAATAAACTCCTGTTAACACACCTTCAAAGTGTCCTCTATTTTATTGTTGGTTTATTTTTGAGACAGAGTCACATCCCTGGCTGGCCTCAGACTCATTGAATAGCTGAGGTTGACCTTGAATTCCTAAACCTCCTGTTTCCATCTCCCAAGTGCTTGGCAACAAAAATCTTCCATGCTTAGTTCTCCTTTACAACAGCACTAGACCCTGCAGGGTCCTCCCAGAGATTAAACCCCTCTCTAGATACCCTAGAGCCATGGTTCTTAACCTCCTAGCACTGCAGACCCTCAATATAACTACATGGTGGTAGTCCCTAACCATAAGATTACTTCATCACTGCAGTTTTGCTACTATTGTGAATCATAATGTAAATATTTGTGTCTTCCCATGGTCTTTGGTGGTTGCAATCCACAGGTTGAGAATCACTGGCCTAGAACACCCAGGCGCTAGGCCACAGACTGAGTGCACTGCTGGGAAGGAGCCCTTCTCGGTGCCGTGACCACTCCCTGAGGCTGTGACCTCTGGGGAGTCCAAGGTTTCTCATGGTCTCTGAGGATCATCTGGGCCACTCTACCCAGAGTGGATGGAAAGGATGGTGACGCACATGTCAGTAAGGTTGTCTTCTTCCCAGGCTGTGCTGTGTGTGCAGGGAATGTGCTGGGTGTGCAGGGGCTGTGCTGGGTGTGCAGAGGCTGTGCTGGGTGTGCAGGGGCTGTGCTGGGTGTGCAGGGGCTGTGCTGGGTGTGCAGGGAACGTGCTGGGTGTGCAGGGATTGTGCTGGGTGTGAATGAATGGTATTGGGTGTGCAGAGGCTGTGTTGGGTGTGAATGGATAGTGTTGGATGTGCAGAGGCTGTGCTGGGTGTGAATGAATGGTATTGGGTGTGCAGAGGCTGTGTTGGGTGTGAATGGATAGTGTTGGATGTGCAGAGGCTGTGCTGGGTGTGAATGAATGGTATTGGGTGTGCAGAGGCTGTGTTGGGTGTGAAATGACTGTGCTGGGTGTGAATGGATGGTGTTGGATGTGCAGGGATTGTGTTGGGTGTTTAAGGGCTGTGCTTAGTGTTCAGGGGCTGTGTTGGTTGTGAAATGACTGTGTTGGGTGTGGAGAGGCTGTGCTGGGTGTGATTGACACACCATGAGCCAAGCACATGGTGAATGATGAGTGAGGGATGGGTGAGGGGTGGGTGAGGGATGGGTGAGTTATTGGTGAATGAATGAGCGATGATCTGGCAGGAAGAATGTGCAGGACACCAGACCTCCACATCCTCATCTGTTGACTCATGTGGACTCTCCCCATTCTGTAAAAGTCCAGGTGCTTTGAGAACCCACAGTCCTGAGCCCTGCCTGGCTGGGATCAGAGCCAAACATAGACATCCCAGCCTGTGGATGCCGAGGCTATAGTCAAGGGACAATTACACTGGATGTTGCTTTTTATTTTTTTATTTTCATTTTTTTTTTTTGGTTTTTCGGGACAGGGTTTCTCTGTGGCGCCTGTCCTTGAACTAGTTTTTGTAGATTATGCTATTTTCGATCTCTCAGTGATCTGCCTGCCTCTGCCTCCCGAGTGCTGGGATCAAAGGCGTGCGCCACCACCGCCCGGCTACTCTGGATGTTGAAGGGTGATAGGAGTTGATTGGATTCAGAGAGCAGAAGGCTAAGCCAGAGGGACCACCAGTCAGTTTGGGACCACAGAGGCCCTCCCTTTCAGATGGGCTCTATTTGCTGGCCGTGGCTCCTTTAACAGAAGGCTTAGTGACTCACCATAAAAAATGGCAGCTTCCTGGTTCATGATAGCAGCATGAATTTTGACTCTTTCAGGAGGCCAAGCACTTAAATGGGGTTTGTGAGCAGCATGCTACTAGTTGCTTAATGGCGACATGGACCCACTGCTACCCTGGAGCTGGGGCAGTGTGTTTGGCTCTTAGAGGTAGCAAACATGCCTCCACCATGTTGGACTGGGGGGAGCCAATAGGCAAAGCTGCAGAGTTGATCCTAGCCATGCCCACTCAGCA